>NC_134366.1:141352755-141392755 GCF_035582795.1 Mycteria americana | reverse complement strand
GATACATTTAAAATGCTACCCCATATTTTAGGCCAGTTTAATAATGGGATATAACTCTCACTGAATATGAGAGCATAGCATCTAATTAATCTCTTCAATACAGCGTTCTGAAATGTACTTTCAAAAAGTCTAAGAAAATAAAAAAATAACTTAAAAAAAGCGATTCTCATTTTCATAGAATTCATGTGCATAACTCTCCTGTCACACAGCTACATGATGTAGCTTCATTTGTCAGAATGGTTTTAAGTCTACTTGACCTGAATATCTTTTGCAGTTGTCAATAATGTAATAAACAGAAAGATGCCTACCAAGAAAACTTCCAAGGATAAGCATGAAAATAATGAAAATTAGGTTGATGAGTGTTACCCTAAGTATCTCACAAATCTGTCATTCTGTAGTGGCATACTATCTCCATTATTCATATTAAAACATGATTATTCAAAAACACTATTCTCTGCATTTATGTAAGACCAGGTATAATGCATTTACACAAGAGTTAAGAGATAGACAACACTCAGCAACCACAACACTGTGTCTGGAACTGAGACCAGAGTTGGATACTTGAGAACTGAATATATTTACACAGAAAAATCGATGATAAGATTCTCACTGATCCTAGTATGACTTGGATCAAATTATTGCCTTTTACTGAGTACCACAATCATGGTAAAAAAAAAAACCCAAACCCAGACATATATATTTTTATATATGTAGGCACATACACACATATATTACGTAAAAAATATTTGAAAGAGGACCAAGGACATTGAGAAGCATCTGTTAATATTTCTAAACCCTATATGTTCAGACACTCAGAGAGCTTTCAAATTACTTCCAAAGGTGAATATTATCCACAACAAATCCTGTTTACCATCCAAACTGTTGTGCAATAATATAGATAGTTCAATGAAATTTTTAAACCTCTACTTATATACCCAGTAGAAAAATGCTTACTCCACCCTCATGTGCTTCCTCCCCAAGAAAGGTTTGCAAAACAGATAAGCCTGCCGGCATAGCCTCATGATTTGCATATCCAGGGATCCTCAGATGAAAAATGGAACAGCCTCAGAAGGAGCACCCCCAGTATTAACCTTTTTTTTTTTTAAAACCTTACAGGTAGCACACTGAATGTCTCCTAAATCTATGTCTCCATGAGAGACAGGAGTGTACACCTCATAAGTAGTCCTAAGGTCAAAATCAGCACTAAGTATTCACTTGAAAACCAAATGGCATCTCAGAACCTAATAGGCTCAGGATCCTACAAGCTATATCTACAGAGATGATGTTTATGCCCAGCAAAATATCAATAGCTTCATTTGTGTAAAAGTGTATTTCTAATGAAAGAAACATTCCTAAATTAAGTTTCAAGGTCTCAATTCAGTTTCAAGATTATGAGGAGCTCATTCCATTGGAGCGGATACAGAGGAGTATGTCAGTCAATTGGAAATGAATGGATACGAAATTACTTTTTCTTTGTTAAAAAAACCCAACAAAACAAAACATATACCGCCAAGCCCCATCTGATTTTATGAAGACAGATGCAACTCCACGTGGAGGCTTGTTCTAGACTGAAGATGGATTTTAACTTGGTTCAGAAGCCACAGATCTTAGTGCATATCCAAACACAGTGATCATTTCCTCAATCTGTATTTTTCACAAGTAGATCAGGATAAGACTATGGAAATTCCTGAATATAGGATGAGCTAATAAATCCATATATTAAACTGACATTCCAAAACATAGTTGTTCAGAATTAAACAGAAATATAACTAATATCTCAAAACGAGAAAAAAATGAGAAAAACAAAGAAATTTGAAAGCATCTAGAACACTGAGATTATTTTCATGTTGAAGAGTTTCATTATTATATAGTTGGGACTCATATTTATGATGTGTTTGTGCAACACATTGTCAGGAAAGACTGTCCTGTAAACAAGCCATGTTCATTTGGGAGTGTTCATCTGAATTAGCAAAAAAGAATTTGGACCAGTTTGTTTAGTATCTTTTAGTAGCAAATAGATATCAGTCCTCCAAACAATATGTGAGGTAATTTAAAAATGGTAAGGTACATCATGATGTGACAGTGAGCTAATCAGAGCCCTGAAGTAGAAGTGTTCCACCCTCTTACAAATGAATATTCCAGAGGATTTCCAAACTCTAGGGCTGTGCTATTAAAAATAGAAAATAAATAAAAAAGCAAAAAATCAGAACAAACATCCTCTGTAATTCAAAGAGAGAAAACTTGAATCTTTTTGGTAAGAGATTAAATAAAAATTCTTAAGCTAACTTGCTTATCTTGTCCTTGCAGGTTGGGCCCTTTTTTCTAGTCTGGTTTTCCGGTTCATCTTTCATTAGTGTCCAGCATTTCTTAATTTTACAGTCTCAATGTCTAGAAAAGCTCCCACTTTCCAGACCACCATTTGAAAATTTCTTTCTCATTCTTATGATAACTTGCAGTGTTCTTAAAGCCACAGCCTCTGGACTCCTGTGATTAATTACACGTCAACTTTCTTAAAAAAAAAAAGAAAAAAACTCTTTTACAAAATTGGTCTCCTCCTCTCCTCTCCTCTCCTCTCCTCTCCTCTCCTCTCCTCTCCTCTCCTCTCCTCTCCTCTCCTCTCCTCTCCTCTCCTCTCCTCTCCTCTCCTCTCCTCTCCTCTCCTCTCCTCTCCTCTCCTCTCCTCTCCTCTCCTCTCCTCTCCTCTCCTCTCCTCTCCTCTCCTCTCCTTTTCTTCTGGACTGCAAATTCTGGCAGCTCCTGGACATAAACAGTCTCGATGCATACTAAGTTCAGCACAGTACTGTTCCTCATAAATATCCCTCCTCATATGCTTCATCAAACTGTTGAAGTAAGGTTTCTCACAGTGGAAATTAATTTAAAATCAAAGCATATGAAGCATTATTTTTTATCTCTATTACAAAAGGAGAAGTTATATGTTTCACTTGCAAAGACAATGTAAAGGATTTGAAATATTTGGTATTTATTTGATGAGTTATTATACTTGAAAAGGGACATTTTTACTCACAGATTTGAATTGTATATTTAGAGAATAAAGGGAGATAACATGAAGAAGGTGAAATAAAATGCTGTGGAAGGGTGTTCCTCAGGTATATGTTTCATGAAACAAATTCCCTTATTTCTTACATTGCTCTTAACAGGTCGTTGCTAAGATTTGCATCTTCTCTCTCAGCTGACCTCTTTCAAGATACTCTGGCATTTGCTGCATTTCTGGAAGAATAGCTTTGTGAAATCAGAAGTCTGTGTGATCAGACAAAGCTTTCCAGCCATGCAGTTCTGTTGCTCTGATCCACACCCACTGACATGCAAACTTACCTTGATATGACTTCTGTATGAGAATTTAATCAGTCAGAAAGACGCAGAAAGAAAGGACTTGGAAGCTGAATTATACTTAACAGTCAGGAAAATGGAAAAATTGGAAAGCAGACTAACACATTTTTTGTGCTGTATTAGAATAAGTAAATGAGTTGGGCAATTGCTTTCAAGGAACCTAGAAGCCAGTCTTCACAATTTCTTAGTAAGTTTATTTATTAACAGAGAAAAAATACAAAATGCATTTTGTTTTTAATTAATGACAGCTCTTTCCCCTAATAAAAAAGGAAAGAACAAAAACCACCTGTACAGCATCTATTGAATTTTACAAAGCAGAGAAGCAAGATTAAATCTGTACAGCAGATCTAAAGAAAAAGGAATAAATAACCTGGGGTAAGACCTCTGGAGACCAATTTAAATGGAAACTGAAAAGCAAAGGGTTCAATTGGCCTCCTATACATAAACATATCTTTGGATTTATTATAATTACTTTTAAAGCCAGAGAGGATCCCAAACTGATTTATGAACAGTGTAATAGCCAGGATTGAAATATCAGGATGGGTTATAAGAAGAAGAATATCATCCACATACAGTATTCATTTATGTTCCTGCTTGTGTGCATCAGTAATGATACAGTAAGTTTACGACATTTCTAAAAGCCTCAGGAAGTGTTTTGAAAGCTAATGTGGAGAAAGGAGGAAAAGATGGACAGTGAAGCATAAGTACAAAACTCAGGAAAAAAGATTCATAAAGACTGTGGATATTTTATTATTACATTTTTTTTTTCCTGAGGAATATTGAAGTTCATACTCAAATCTCCAAATAGATGTCTGTGCAGTTCAGTTTCACCAACACCCAGAAAGTGTAACCTTTTTATTCACATCAAATACTATCATTGCATCTAGGGAGACTGCAAGGGCATTATTCTTAACCTTGTCTGACCAATGCATTAGATTACTCTCATAAAATCTCAGAAACAGCGGACCTTTATGTAACAGCCTGCTTAAAAGCTGCTTCTATCTTAAGGCAAGCTGAGTTTGAATAATCTTGTTTACAATGCATTTCCAATTGCCTATTTTTATTTCAAGTCTAGTAAAAATGTGATTTACTTTTTTTTTCTTTTTTTTTGTCACGTTGTAAAACACAATGACCCTTGTAAAAATGCATTAGAGGTGATTCTAAAAGAATTCACTCATCTGCATGTACCCTGAGTCTCAATTAATTTTCTAGGAAATCTACCTCCTCACTATAAAGTTGCATTTTATTTTAAAAAGTCTAGGGGAAAAAAAAAGGCATGAGAACATCACCTTCCCCCCCCCCCCCCCTTTCATTTAACTGTTACTTTGTAACGTTCATACCTCCACTATATGAGTATCCATGTCTGGCAAGATTGGTCTTAATCTTGGTCAGATGGAGGGAAGGAAAAAAAAAGAAGCGTAAGGAGGAACATGTGTGAGCATGTGTGTGAGAGAAAGACCACTGCAAAATTTCAAATCAGTATGGACCATTCAAATGGATTTTCAGCACCTGCAGCTACCATCGAAGTGAATGGGAGTTCTGGGAGTTGCTAGGAAAAAAAGGAATCCTTTAAAAACTGGACACCCACTAAAGCACGAGCCCTAACATGTTTCACATTAAATGACAATCTTCATAATTACTCATAGAAATATTCTAATGTTTCATTAAAATAATTGCTTACCTAGGAACCTGTGGTCTCTACTTTAGCCCCATGGACTGTGCAAGTATTCCCTCTATTGTTCTCCATATTTGAGGCAAGAATACACAAAATATTTTTCTGAGAAAAAATAAAGCAGGTTAAAGAGCAATAAACATACATGCTTGAAGTAGAGATGGCTGAGCTTCAGAAGTTAGTTTTGTAGTTGCTGGTATAAAACTATCAAACAAAATATACCCCTGTTCTCAGTTTTTCTCTTATACATTTTTTTCATCTGCAGATAACACAAATGCTATTCTAGAATCAGTGATTTAGTGAATTAGAGGTTCTGCGATGTTAGTCAATCTAATTTAAATCCACTAAATACAGAGGTTCTGAAGGTATCTAAAAATTAAGAAACAGTTGCCTCTAATTCTCACAGGAAGAGTGACAAAGTCTCACTGAATTTGTCTTTCTATGTAATGGGCTACTAAAGAGAATTCTGAAATAGCAGGTTTTCAGTTATTTGTAGTAAACATTTAAAGTTTTCCATTATTTATACAATTATATGGTGACGATTTAATGGACCAATGCCCTTTCTTATTTTTGATGTATAAAAAGCTGTCCAATTCAAAATTTGTACTTACAGGTCATTTGCTAATTCTATCAAATCATGGAGGTCTTCACAGGGTGCAAAAAACTTCCCTTCAGTGTTTGCTTTGGGAAGATTCCCTGCTTTTCATCTGCCTGGGAGGATGGGGTCTTACCTGGTCTCTCACATACCAGGGAAAAGTATACCCTTCTCTCTTCATTGACTCTGGTGGTCACCATTGCTTTCCCCCTCCCTGCTTCTTAGAATCATACATCTAGCAAGGCAGTTGGCCCTTAGGACTTCCTATAAAAAAAGAATTTCCAAATAGCAAGTCCTTTATCTCACCCATTTGCAAATCCAAGTGATAATCATATGCTGTGACTCCCTTCCCTGGGATATACCTCACAATCTTTACAACACATTACACCCCTGTACAGAGTGAGTTTTGCCCAGTTTCTGCCCTGTGCTGATTTCGAGATCCTAGGTCATAAAAATAAGAGGAATTATACGTTACTAGGTTTATTACTCTAGAACTTACTCCCTTACTTTAGCTGAGGACAAAGGCAGGCTTGAACTATAAGCTATCAAAAGGCAAAATGAAGGTATGGTCTCTTGAAAAGCTTGCACAAATTAAGCCTACGATGGTGTGATACGGGCATTGGATACCTTTCTATGTGTAGACTGATATCCTTATTTAAAGGAAAGAAAGAGCATTTAGAATATCCTGACTGAGGACACTGACTTTTTATGATACCTGCTGACACTCAGTAGAGTTTGTCTCTGGATGAAAGAACAGTGTATGCATTTTGGTTAACATGTTCTTATCCTTTCCTATAACTAAATACGCAAATGAACTCTCAAAAGCTGTGTTTATTTTTTACCATATGATGTTCATTAAAAGATAGCTTGTGACTATTGCAGTAGGCAGCCGGTAGAAGGGGGCTGAGTGAAGGGTGATTGCAAGTTTTGCTGAGCAATAAAAGAGTAAAGATGGAAGTACTTGTCCCTCACACAGCGGGGTTTGAATATAATCATACTCTTAGTTTCATTGGGAAAACAGTCTTTGTTACGATACTGAATTTAGAAGAAAGGAAAGGGCAACTAACAGGTCAGTCTGCAATTTCTGTATCTTTTGTATAGTTGAGTATGTAACATTCCAGTTGGAAAATTATAACTAAGGAGCATTTGTCTGCAGCCTTTCTGTAAGCGTACAGACCTAGAGAGACGTGCACTAAGCAGTGACATTTCTCTTCATTATGTAACCACTTTTTAAAATGCATCTGAGCTTGAATGAGATGAACCCTTGCTGAACTATGTACCTGTACGTAGGTAGAACAATTTTGAACTACTTACTCCAAGGACAGCAGTTTGTTTAGTAAAACTGTGTTATCTGCTGTTGATAACTACACTCCATCTCCTACTTTATCACTTTTATCATCACATGCATTTCTAAAGTGCTTATGACCATAGTGTCTGCTCACTCTCCTTTTCCTTTACCTTCTTGTGATACGAGCAAGGATGATCTGCTTCTCACACTGTTGAAATGATGAATGGATACAAATTCCTTTCAGATTTCCAGAAATAATGAATAACTAATATTTTGTTTGACATTAGAACCAAAGTCTTGAAGCGTAAAATAAAGAGCTAATCCTTTGATTTCCCTCTTGAAAGTAGTTTGTCTGGATAACCTGGTGACCTATAATTAGCATCCCAAACTTCAACATATTCTCCTTGCCTTTTTATAATTTTGTCCTTCATATTTCATTTTGGAGTCTGCATTGGCAGGGTCAGTCCACAATAGTTGTCTTCTTGGTCTTTACTAGCTACTAGCAGCTGGATAGGAAAGTGGGAAAGGTAAAGACAGGGAGGGCTGTCTTTAGTAAAGAGTAAAGGTAAAGTAAACTAGTAAAGACAGAGTAAAAAAGAGTAGTAAAAAAGACTTTAGTAAAGTAAAGTAAAGGTAAAGACAGTAATTAAGCACAGAATAAAAAAATAACAGCTTTAATTTTTTGAGGGCTTTATTTAAAGGTTTTCTGCACATAGTTCTCCTTGAATCTGACTATAAAAATGACATGAACAGTGGGCAGTAATGCTGTACACTATGCTGTTTCATTTAGGTTGAAACAAAATTAATAAAATCCTTTTTACATACTCTATCTATTCATTATTCAGATTTCTAACTTTTTGCACATTCCAGTATCTCTGACCTTGCAAAAACATTGTCCTTTGTTTAACTTGAAGCATGACACTAATCCAGTTGATGTACTTATGATCTTCAGGTTGAGAAAATGTATAAATATATGAAGAATTAGGGACTTAATTTATTTTCCTGGAAACCAATTAAGTTATAGATAAATGAGCTAGCAAAAAAAAAACCAAAACCTTTACAATGCATGGAAAACTATTTTCAAATATAGATTTGAAATGGTCATTTGCAAAATTCCATTTAGAGAGAGTCTATGCCAAAGAGATTTTGTTTTCTATCATGTCATTTAATACAGAATTTGTTTTTTTCCTACTACTTATGAAAATTGGTCCAGTTTTTTAACATAAATTTTTGCTAAAACATATATGCATCCCAACATTTTGTTTTTCTCCTTATTGTTTTAAGAATATCTATCATATAAAAGAAAATGAACAATTACCCAGTTCTGACTATATGGTTTCTGGATCATCCAAGTTTAGCTAAATTATACTTCACATACAGTCAAGAATGCTTTATTTTGATTTTGGAGACCTTGCGTAAATATTTTCCTAACCTTCCAGACTAACATGCAATGTGATGACATGCACTGAGATATTTCTGTCATCTGAAATCCACAAAGTTCTTCGGAGTTGTTTTCTCCTTACATGGTAGCTCTTAAAGTATTCTTGGACAAATATTAAATAATATTTAAAAGAACACATATTAAGACTGTTCCTTATGGCATTCCTACCTTAGTGTATAAGCTTCAAACCGTATTAGCCTCTTTCTTTTCCTTAGCTTACTTTCAGAAGACAGAAAATTAACACTAAGTGTAGTTACTTCAATAAATAAGGGAGTGTGTGCAGTGGCTTGAACCCAAGAAATATATTTTTAGCTTTGTATATTTTTTGGAAGATTTTTAGTGCACTTTTACTCTTAAATCCTTTTATTGTGGAGAAACTGCATTGCAGTTAATGATTGTTCTTTTGGATGTTATTTGTGCATCTGTACCATGCGTATTGCAGTAAAGACAGGAAAGTTTTCCTGGAAAGGGCAAGTAAAATGGACAAGATATTAAACATGAAAAACCAAGAGTACTTCCAAATTATACTTGACAAAATCAAAGGAAATAAAAAGAAGAAAAAAGCTATAATAACATTAGAAAGATTTCCCTATGTTTTATTACTATTGCCCACTTGAAATTTGCTTCATATGAGTTCCACCCACGGAACCAGTTTACAAAAAAAAAAAAAGAAACAACCTAAGCTCTATTGAATTATCTGTTAAAAATCTCTTCAAGATTACACAGATGTGTAAAGATTTTCTCAAAGACAAAAACTAAGTGCCCCGCCAACAGAAGCTCCCTAAATTGTATCAAAACTCAGTTTATATTCCCACAGATGTCTAACAAGCTGTGTATAAGGTCTTGGATTATAGACTGGGAAAAATCAATAGCTTGCTGTCTCAAAGGCACCAATATAGATTATGAATCACAGCCAGGAAGTTGTCAGTGATCTCGGCTGCCAACAGTGCTTCAGTAAAGATATTTGCTAGCTCATATTCTTTTAATGTGCACCTTTCATATATGAAACAGGTCACTTTTTGACAAAAAAAAAAAAAAAAGGAATTTAGGTAAAGCTACAGTAGATCACAAAATAATAAGCATCCAATCTTATCTAAATAATGACTTTTTACCAGAAGGTTGGGTTTTTTTGTTTGTGTGGGGGTTTTTTCCCCCCAGAAGAAACACCTCCCTCCCACATTTTTCCCTGTTTAGTCCATAAATTATTTGTATCTGCTGAAACTAGTTCATACAGTTGTAGGAAGTAATAAAAGAACTAGGAGGAATTCACCGAAAGCAAGCAATGGCAGGATTTGTATCTATTATTCTTTGACAATCATACTGTAATACAGGAATATATAAGATCACCTCAAGGAACAGAGAGCTTTTTAATGTGAGGTAGCCTCTTGCATTGCAGCTACACAAATTGTCCATGAAAATACCACACAGTCACTGCTTTTCAAAGTATCACATTTAGTAAAATTACAGAACGAGTAAATAGAGAGGATTTTGCCCCACTTCATTGTTTCCAGAAATGTTTCTGTTAAATAAGAGGTATAAAAAGAATTAATTGTCTTCTTGTACTAAAAGTATATTTTGAGGTACTTCTAAACCTACTGTTAGGCATCTAATCTACATGCTTTGAATTTCCCTCTGAAGGCACAAACTGCTCTCCATTGACTATGTAGCGAATGGAGTCTAGAAGTTCTAAGTCTTCAATAGAATAAAGTAACTACTTCTATGACCTAAATAAAAAAACCCCAGCTCTCCACCACATGACCATTTGTTGCTACACTAGAGTGCTGTTTTGAGTGAAGGCTCTGGGGTTTGTCATGTTATGATGGCTGTAAGAACTTGAACATACCGATAAATCAACTCTGGGAAGATAAGCCAAGTTAAGAGAAATCAGCTGTAGCATTTTAAGCTGCATGGGGAACAGCATCCAACCCAAAAGAAGTGATCATATTTAGATAAAAATTTTCCCATAGGCGTCCTTATTTGGAGATGGTATTGATCTCGAGTGAGCACATGGGGAAACAGGCACTACCTGTGCTAGCCATATTCCTTCTGTTTTTTCTTCCTCCTGGATACCACATCACATTTGAGCCTCTTCTACAATGCTGAGGGCTAGAGATCAGGAGGTTTGAGGGAAAAGACAATGAAGAACATGTGAGTCCAAGTGCTCTACATCTTTCCCTGATACATTTGCTGATTTCACATTGAATACTTCTGTAGCAACATTAATGCCCTTGGGTCTTCTTTGTGGTTGATGTTATGTATTATAAGGTGACACACTGACAGCATTGATTTCCAGACTAAAGCTAGAAGTAGAAAGTAAGGGACCATTGAAGAGACTGGCCTTGCAAGTGATTGATCCAAACGTAAGAGAAATATTGCAGGAATATTTGTACTCTGTTTAGCAGTTCTCCAGAACTGCAGCTATGATAATCTTCACAGATGTTCAACTCCAAGTACAAATGGATCAAACCCCAAAATAATTTTTGAGTTGCCTTTTTGAGAAAGACACAGAAAACTAATGATAGAAACTGGATGTATCTGCATAATGTTTGCACTGCAGGAGATGGAAGCCAATTGAGTGAAAATAATTAATATTATGCAAATGAGATTACTTTTTTGAAAGAGAAATTCAGACTAATTTTTTGCAGTAGCAACGTTCTTCGAGATCCTGGCTATCTTGTGTTTTGTATCAGCTAGTTTAGCTGAGGGCTTATTTCAGCATCTCGTATGCTTTTACACTGACCAAAACTGTGATGATAAAAATCTTTCTAAATAAGACTTAATTCTTTGTCTGTTTATGAGACAATTTTGGGATTTTTTTTTTTAGGATTTTTTTAATCCTAAAAATGCAGTCTCAAGATTCCCCAAATTATTTGGGGGAGTTAAAGTTCTTTATATTAAACTGACCAGTAAACTACTCATTTTCCACTTTTGAATAAAGATGAATAAGGACACATATCATTGAAATTAGGCGTTTTGCTTCAAATAAAATAAAAACAATCAGTTTTTTAAAATGTATTCTATTTTTTTTTATCTTCCTGAACCAACAATTATTATTTGTAAATCTTCAGACTACAGTCAGCATTATTAGTGATAATTGCAAGCATGTAAGCTAAAAATTGGTATTGGCAGTCCCCTTTTTATTATATTACAAGATTTCAGGATGCACAAGATCTCTGTTAACAAATTCTTATGGAAGTATTGCTGCACTTCGTTTCTTTGCTAGTAAAAGAGGGTTTATCATATAAATAGGTTACATGGCTTTCTGGCAGACAGAAACTTTCCCCTTCAGGTAGGTACATGCCCAGACCAAACACCAGGGCCCTGAGGGCACTGCCAGCCCTGCCTGTCCCTGTCCAGCCTCCCTGGGGCCTCCCCCACCCTGCCCATGACCCAGGACTCCATCTCAGCCCAGCCCGGGCCCCTTAGTCCCTGTCTGCGCTCACAGCCAGGCCATTGCGAGTGCCAGGGGCTCCCTCCCAAGGACCATGGGGGCCCTCATGGCGGGTGGCAGGGCAGGGCAGGGGAGGGCCTGGCAGCCCATTCCACTCCCCAGACAGGAGCAAGGCAGCCCCAGACCTGGGCAGCGGGAACCTTCCCGGGGACAGGGATGGGCTGAGGCTGCCAACCTGCGGGTGGGGGTTGAGGTCAGGCCCAGTGAGGGGAACCAGGGTCAGATACATCCGCAGGATTGCCAGAAAAGACAAAAAAACCCATGGAAGATTTGCATATAGGTTCTCTGTGATGCACAGGCCTTTAACTTTTCAGAGAGTGCCATTACAACTGCACTATATGAGATTTTTGCTGAGCTTGGGAAGAATCTTGCTAAGAGACTTTCACTTGAACAGGACTTCACGTTTTGTTGGAACATGAAAGGTAGTAACTAATAACTACAAAACTCTATCTTGCTGCATATAATAATAACAAGACTTTCAAGTTCGGGAACACTGCTGGATCATCATTAGCAGAGCTACTTAATGCAGAGGCATCAGTGATTATGCAGCTGGACTGAATTGCTTTCCCAAGGAGCTAACAGTCTACACAACTGCCATTGCCAGCGATTTTCTCCCTTCATCATTGCAGAGCTGCTCATTAGACGTGGGGCAGTAGAAGACTATCCATCCTTCAAGCACTGAGCCAATGAACCTGAAATAAGTGCTACAGCCTGTGAAAGGTGACTCCATTCTCCTCAGGTTTCTGAATCTAGTACCTGTATGATTACTTTGGATGAGCCTATGCCTCTTGATCTTGATAATACATTTTTTTTTTTTTTTAATTAGGACTTTCTTCATCTCCTTCAACTTGAAGGAACAGAATGTGTGGTAAAAAAGAAGCTGGAGCTTGGTAGAGTATATGAATGTCTTCAAATGAATTGCTAGCATGTGTGTTCCACTATGAGGCTTAGTATTTTACTACACTCAGCAGCAAAACTTTAATAATATACATATGACTTTAGATATGCATTTTGCACTTTATCAAGTCTTCATAAAATTTATATGAAGAATTTGAGAAGAATATTATTCTACATGTAAGTAAACTAAATATAATTCTTTTGTCTAGACTGTTCATTACACTTGCTTTCTAACACATTCTAACACTTTTAGGCTTGCATTCTAACACAGGGTTGATGTTAGCCACGAGCTTTAATTTACATTTGTTCATCGTAGTCCATGATCTCTTTTGAGTTGGAAAGAAAGAAATACACACTTCTCTAGTACTTCTTTTTTTCCTGAATGAAATACAAAAACGGGAATAAATTTTTTTTTTTGCAACTGATTTTTCCCTCTATTCCTTATTTTATCTGTATTCTATTTTTTTTGGTGATGTCTCCAAACTCCTTCAAAAGCTATCCATTAAAGAAGATGTTAAACTCTTTAGGTCTATGATGCTGAATAGGTTCCATTTCAAAATACTGAAGTAAACACATAATTTATTTTCTTCACATTTAGCTATTTCTATTTCTCCAGAGTACTGAATTTAGAACATTTAAGTGTGCTAAACAAAGAGTCTACCTTAAGGAACATATGATCTAAAGACCTGATGTGGCAAAGTGGAGAAACACACTGACTACTGTACTGTACTGCTTGTACAATCTTTAAGTGAAATATTTGTTGGTTGGATGGTTGGTTGGTTGGTTGGTTTTTGTGGTAGCAAAGATAACCAGCATATATGCATACCACTGTTTAAAAATAAGGAAGAGAAGAATGAACACTATAGAGGGAAAGAGCACTGAGCATGAGAAGATTATAAATTTATCTTTTTATGATGTAGGGAACTCATTCTGCATCATCCGACAGTGACTTGTCTGTCATATTAAATGGTGACATCAAGACCAGATATTCTTTTAACAGAGAATTTTTAGCTTAAATTGAAATTATGGGCCTGATTCTAGAATTCCTGTGTGAAAATTGCTATGCTGTTTTGTACAATAATAGCGTATTCTTGGTATAAAAACCTAGGGACTAAAAGAAATTCCTACTTCATCCAGCTTGGTTAGAGATTAAATGCATCCTAACCAGTACGTTCCAGAACAGATGCTTTTTCTGAAGGAAAATAGTGTCCTTAGTATCTTTTTTGCCCTGTCTTGGTATTTTCTGCATTTTAATTTTGCCTCTCATCTTTTCAAATGTCTATCTAAAAATACTGGGACAATTTAATCCAGTGACAGGTAGGAGATTATTTAGGGTAATTCTTCACTAGTAGAAAACAAATGGAATTGGCATAACTACATCTTTATTGAATGTCTCACTGCTGCTGGTAGGACTGATGGGAATGAAACAGAAGGTATGATACTGTTTCCTCCTCCATGAAGAGGTTTCACAGAAATCTTTACATCAAACTTACGTAATATAAGATAGTTATTTCTTTGCAACTTGTATTGCAGCAAATTTCAAGAGACTAGGAGGTCACATGAAGCTTTGAAAGACTGCCTTCACTGCATCCATAGGTCAGATGTAACTGAGTATCATCTGACCCATTTACTTTTTTCCCTCAAGTGCTTCACACACTATTTTTGTTTATTTCCTACTTAAAGAGCTGGTTTTATGGCATCACAATGACAATGACAATGGAGGGAAGGATACTTCACACAAGTCAAACCTTAAGAAGTAGACTTCCCATTTTCATCGCTACAGTACTATTAATAGAAACAAGCAAACAAAACCAGAAAATATATGGTGGACAGCTTTGATTACTGTTTATGATTGGACTGCATTGTTTCCAAGTGTCATCATAGTATTTTTCCTTACTGGGCTATTTGTAAGCCAACAATGCTGATCTGACTAGAAATCACTTCCTGAAGGAAAACTACAATATCTAATATAAAACTACCCAAATCTAGAATACCTAAAAGAAATGTTTTTCTCTTGTGGAGAGTTTGTCATGTTTCTCATAGTTCTAAGCGATCATGCATTTATAAAAATATCCCATCAGAGAACTCAAGAATGCTAAGTATGAAGAAAGCTAAGTATAAAGCTAAGCCTGACTAGGGTAAAGCTTTAAAAAAGAATGCCTTTGTGATCTTATTATAATCGCCTCAGAAGACTGTGCCTATTGATACAAAATTAACTGTATTTATTAACCTAACAAAATAAAAATTAATCCTGTGGAATAAAATTTCCAAGAAAAAAGTATATTGGTAATAGCCAAAGATAGCTTATTAGCTTCAGCTGAAGGTTTTACTTTCTTAAAAATGGAAAGGAAAAACGGTATTAAAAAATTTTGCAGGATTCCTTAGAAACAAATGAAAACCTAATAAAATAAAATTCCGTTGAACTCAGTTGTTGTATAACTAAATTCAGAAAGAACTTTTTGAGATACTGTAAAATTTGGATAGGAGTATTGACTTTTTTGGCCAGAAAGTATGCATGGTAATTTTCCCTTCTAGTTTTCAGATGACTGGAAAGAAAAAAGTTCAAAATATTTTTTATCATTCAGAGATATAGTTTTCTTTTCTCCTTGGTGCATCCGTTTTCTAGAGGTCAGAGTAATTTGAGGCTTTCTTCTTTATCCTTCCTTCAGCTGCCTTTCTAAATATTTTTCTGATGTATTCTGTGGTGTAGTCAGGAACAACACTGTCAACTGTTCTGTAAAACATGTAACATTAGAAGTGTGTAAGGTTCTGCCGGTATAGCTGCAGCAAGCTCTGTAGATAGCAACAAAATAATTGTGCATGGGAATGCCAAAAGCTTTTTTGAATATGAATTTTAAAGGTGTTTATTTCAGGTTCTTCTTGGAAATATCTATGGAATGACTGTATAAGCAGAGTTTAAATTAACGATGTTATGTGTTTGTCAGGGAGCTCTGATTCTCATTGTTAAAATAACTGATAAATGTTTATTGAAATGAGAACAAATTCAGCAATTTAATGTGTTGTGAATTATTTACTCAGCTATAACTTTATTGCTTTGGAGTCAAGGTAATGAAAGTGAGTTACTCTCAAACTCCACATAACACGTCACCCTACAGAATCTGTTTCAGAAGTACAAGCAAGACAATACAGCTTGCACTACACTGTATGTCCACAGACGTTTACAAGCCATCTCTTGAAATTTAACATTATATTTTTGTATAAAGATGTAAGAGAATAAAATAAAATATATATATTTCTTAATTGTTACTTTGAATATTACAAGCTTTCCTTTTCAAAATTAAGAAGATATACAAGATTTTATTGTTTTGTGTATTAGCTCCTGAATCCTTTATCTATTGCAATTCAGTTCTCAATGGATGCATCTCCATTAGCATTTTATTACATTGTTTTGAACCAAATTTCCTGATTGTCCCTGCTTACTATGCTTTTATTCACATCACAAAATGTTCTCAAATAGCACAAACTGAAATTGTTTTGGGTAAAATCCAGCTGGAAGATACACTTCAGAAAGCACCTAGCAGACTCCAACACCAGTCCATGGTACCAGCAGGGGCTACTTTGAAATCAAATTCCCTGAAATGTGTGCAGTATGAAAGCTGGGTCCTTGACACCATTGTTTCACTCTAACAATTCTTTCCCATCAGGCTAAACTATTTGATAATATAAACATAGCATACTAGAGGTTTTCTGTGAGATTTAAAGACAAAAGAGCACCCCAGAAAAGCCACAAGAAGGAAATGGTTTTCACTTTTTGGTGATAGGTTTGGGTTTTAATCATTTATAGTAAGAAAAGAATTGTCTAGTAGGAAAATTTTCATCTGGATACAAGGTAAAAAAGTGAGATTTCTTAACTCATTTGAACTGATGTTCTGCATTGTAATGTACATTACATTAACTACATCCCAGTGGAGAAAAACACTCGGTTCCTCCTAACACTATTACTCAAGCTCAAACTAGGCAGCCTATATCCGGGAATCTGGTTGATTCTTTAGGATGATAATGAAAGTAACACCTAAGACAGAGACACCATACATTCTTCAGTGTTTGCACTATGAAAACATGATTTGTCTTTGGACAAAAGTGGGCAGAAAAGCCCAAAGTATCATATTAATAAGGTAATAAACATAAGAATATTAAAACAAATAAACAAACGAACAAAAAAAGTCAGATTGCTTTTGGTAAAATAACAAGGGCTAGTATTTTGGGAAATCTGAATAAGCAGTTCCCATATATATAAAATGACCACAAAGTGATGAACTTTAAAGCTTTCCAGTTTCTCCCTTTCACAAAAGGGAAGTTCTCAGCAAATCCAGTACATTTAGCTAAACTTCTAAGGCTGAAGGTACAACTAACACAGCTTCCAATATCTCAGATCATTTCAAGTTAGGTCATATATCTATACAACAATCTCTCCACTGTACCATGTAGGCTTACCTTGAAGGATAAAGGGTAAGATTAGCATAGGATTTCTCTTCACCAACTCGCTTGACTGAGATAGTGTGTTTGACTTACTTGACTGAATTTACCTTGAGTGAAACTACAGAAAGAGAAAAAAAACCACGTTAGCTGTGCAAAGTGACCTCAGGAGGAGCACAAGTATGTCAGCAGCTAGGAACACAATGCCAGACTATTTACCATGCTGCATACTGGGAGGACAAGAGACAACCAGCATAAGCAGAAACAAGAGAAGTTCAGACTGGACATAAGGAAAACTTTTTCCTCATGAGTACAGTCAAGCACTGGAACTAGTTTGGGCAGTCTCCATCCTTGGAGGCTTAGACCTGACTGGATAAAGACATGAGCAACCTGATCTGATCTCACAACTGATCCTGCTTTGGGCAAAAGGGTGGACTAGATACTTCTTGAGGTCCCTTCCAACCTGAAATATCCTATGAACCTATGATTCCATAGTATATTGTTGTATCTCAAATAGCTAAATCCCTCCTGAATTACTAGTTCTACCGTTTCACCAGTGCTTGCTGTTCAGTCTGTCCTCCCCACTGCAACAGGCCAACTAGATCCAACTTAAATAAACTCTTAACTTATGCTAGAGATTTCTGTGGGTGCATTAACGTCACCATCCATCACAAGCAGTCATTCTTATTTGTCAGTCAGTGCTATTAGGTACATGCTTATTTTTATGCATATGAATACTCTCATGTGGAAAGAGTAGGCCTATTCATACAAAATTAAATATTACTATAAGATTCCACAGACTCATAGCTTAAATAAACAGCCTACAGAGAATGGAACAATGAAAACTATGTCTTAAGAGTTTTTGTTGATTTTTAAAATGTAAATCTTTTCTGTTAGCCTATTAATCATTTTTAATCATTCTTATAGTATCTTAACTCATCAGAATATTTTTATGATCACTGTAATTATTATAGAAGCTACTTATTATCTACTTTTAGTATTTAAACATTGTGTTCTTCAAGGTGCAAGAAGTGAAGATCTCAGGTATTACTGAACAGTTTGGTTTCTTTCTATATACAAAGTGGAACCTTAAATATGAAAATTGCCCCAGCCAATAAAATCTATTTCATGGTTCTGCTTACTGGGTCCAAACTTGCAGTTTTACTATAGTGAGAGAAATACAAAAGAGACCTAGCTCTTATCACAACACAAATGACTTCCCAAACATATTGTAGCTGTATATGCTACGCACACACATGTACAAATTTATATGTATATGTGTGCATACATGACCATGCAGTTTTCAATATTGATCCATTTCTGTAATGGTCTAATGCTGTTTTCTTAGAATCAGGACTGCCAAGATGATGAGCATAATCATTTTGCATGCCACACCTGGTCTCTCTCATACCTTGCTAAGTTTTAGAGGACACTGACTTTGTGCAATTTTCTTTGACACCAATTCAAAGGACTCTACAGTAAAAGGCATCAGGAAAATCAGGTACAGAAACATTAGAGAATAATGTATTAAGTCTAGTTTCTTGCATTCTATGTTTTTCTAGTAAGTGCATTCTATCTTTTTCAAATGAAAATATGTCAAAAGGAAGGGAAGGGAAGGGAAGGGAAGGGAAGGCAAGGGAAGGCAAGGGAAGGCAAGGGAAGGCAAGGGAAGGCAAGGGAAGGCAAGGGAAGGCAAGGGAAGGCAAGGGAAGGAAAGGCAAGGGAAGGCAAGGGAAGGCAAGGGAAGGCAAGGCAAGGGAAGGGAAGGCAAGGGAAGGCAAGGGAAGGCAAGGGAAGGAAAGGCAAGGGAAGGCAAGGGAAGGCAAGGGAAGGCAAGGGAAGGCAAGGCAAGGGAAGGGAAGGCAAGGGAAGGGAAGGGAAGGCAAGGGAAGGGAAGGCAAGGGAAGGGAAGGCAAGGGAAGGCAAGGCAAGGGAAGGCAAGGCAAGGCAAGGGAAGGCAAGGGAAAGGAATAAGAAAGGACTCAAAGCTTTATAATATAATGGATAGGACTCAAAGCTTTATAATATAATGGATATAACTGACCAGTTTCAAATTTATTATGGAACAACCTATTTGCAATTAAAATAAATTATTATATTGCAAACATAAATAAAAGAGACTGAAAAAAAAAAAGTTCCTTTCTTGTTTGCTTGTTTCCAGACCAAAGGTGGGACTTTTAAGGTGAATGTAGCTCCCTTGAATTTAGGAAAGTTAGGTGTATTCAGAGCATCTGAAGATTTGATTCTTGATGTAAAATAGTAAGACTCCTGTTCAGAAAAATAATATTTTTTAAAATTGGCACTTAAGCATTGCATATAATAAAGGGATAAGTACAGGCATAAAATTAAATGTACATTCTCTTCCAAAATTATCCAATACGCAGCTACCACAGCTCTCATTCCTAATTACAGTGCCTTCCATTCTGTACCCTATAATGGCAATTGAGATGGACATGGATGGCTTTACTGTTAATACCCAAAAATGAATCATTCAAACATGGCATACGGATTTTTCCAAATAGAGGTCCTTTGCTTTTCAAGTCTGACAGGATTTTAATAATATTTATTTTATTTCATATTTGCCTTTTTAAAGATTTCTTGTTGTTTTTTGTTGGGGTGATAACATGGTAGCAATAAAGTGGCAGTTGTTACCGTGTTACGCATTGCAAATAGACCAGAGTTTCTCAGTATCTTCTTTAAGAGTATGTTAAAAATTAATATGAGAACTTTCAGAATTAAACAAACAAATTATATGCCAATTTCCATTCCTTGACCTATAATAATGTCTCTTATAAAGGTTTGTCTACCAAGTATTAGCAGTACATGTGACTGCATTGTATTATTGATAATCTTTTTTCTTTTTATAATTTATTTGGAATGTGCCATGTTTCTGGAATGATTCTGGTGGCTAAACATACAGGCTCACTGTGGCACCGAGGGCATGCACACAACCTAATAGATATGACATAAGACCTATGAGCCTCTGCACATTTCAGAACAGCTGCTAGAGGCCAGCCAGGATACCCTAGAGAGTCTACAATTTCATGAGGCAACTATGCTTTGGTACCTGAATCACTCTCCTTGCTTCCAAAATCATGAGAAAACCATTTGAAAGAAACAAACAAACTTTTCTATATAGTTTTTTTCATTAAATAATGTTGCAATAAGCATGAGTAAGGACTTCAAAACAGGGAAAAGACATAATCACGTTAACTATGAACAATTTAATTATTTATTTTGAGGTCTTTATATGCACAAGCAAGCAGTCATTCATTAACACAATAAAGTATTTTATTTCAAATTCACATATATTTGTCTATTTTATGGTAGTGTTAAGGCTTCATATTTCTTCAGTAACTTTGCATCATACTGTGTAAACGCATGTAACGAGTCACAAGCAATCTGTCATATTTAAGATATACTTTATTATAGTCAAAGAAATGCACTGTATATTTACATTATCAGCAGATACATTCTTAGGTGTACTTCAAGGTGTGAGACAGGTAACTATGAAACTAATTGAAGTGCACATCATGTCCAATGTAACTTTCTATTAATAACTTGGAAAGGAAGTAGATGGAAAATGGGATAAAATGCATCTTGGGTTCACCAAAGGCAGATCATGCCAGGCTAACCCAATAGCTTTCTTGATAAGATAGCTGATTCTCCAGACAAGGGAAATGCAGTAGATCTAATCTGTCATGACTTCAAAATAGCTTTTGGTACAGTGCCACTTTCAAAATTATTTGTTAAGATGGTAAGGATGGGAGTTAGTACAGGAGTTGTAAGGTGGAAATAGGTGGTTAGAAAACAAGCAAATAGAAGATGAACATTCTAAAATGAAGGGTATTGCTCTGAAATGAGTTCTCCAGAAATTAGTGCTGGGGCCAATCTTTTCATTGATGATCTTGATGCAAAAAGCTCTACAAACATTTGTACACATTCTCAACCTAAACAGTCTGCAAAGAAAACTGGGAATGCTTTATGTGCCTCTGGAGTATGATTAGGCCTTATGACTTTCAGTGCACACACAAAAGAAGCAGAGAACTAAGGTCTCTCTAGGAAGATACAGAAAGAAGTTAAATGACAAGTTGGATACAAGGTTTTTTACATGTGACAGGTTTCTCTCCACCTTACTAGACAGTGCAACCACAAGGCTGGTTATATCCAGCAGGGGGAAAAAGAGTCTAACAGTGGGTGGAAAGTAATGATAGTACTGTGGTATGCTACTGAAATGACGTTATGGTCTCAGTCCTCCTTTCTACGCCTTACTTTTCACATGAAATCTTTCCAAGTCTTAAAATTTTCTTTTGCCAGATTGTTTGTATGTATAAAAAGGTCTTCAACAATGTCTTTGTTTGCACTCTAACTTACCCTCCAAATTGCCTTGTGATACTGCAGATCTTAGCAGGTGACAGGTAACTTCTGAAAACTTACTCTGAAATGAGATGAAGATGCAAAAGAATTAACCTTAGACTATGTGGAAAAATAAGGGAAAGGAGGAAATGCAGAATTTTTCTCCCTTTTCTCCATGATTACATTTTTTGTAAATAATGACATTTGTCTGGAAACCTCATTCAAAATTAGAATTTATAGAAAAACTCTGTTTGACACCAGAGAGTGTCTTTGCATAACAAGTTCTCACTCTTTTACTATTTGTATCTCTGTGCATACCCTCCATGTCTGTGAAGCCTAGATTCCTGACAAATGTCAAAATGTAAGAGATTTGAGGGGAAAAGATGGAGGGACTGGACTGCATTTTCCCCAAATTTTTGAAGTGTCCCCACATCAGAACCGGGGCCTCAAGCCTTAGGCAAGGTCCAAAAGGCCCAGCGGAGGAGGCCAAAGGCCAAAGATTTGTAAGAGTTTAAAGTCCAGTTAGAGACAAGAATAACAAGTTTGTTTACTTTAAAACTGGGCAAGGACAAACATGCCTATCAGTCATGAAATATAAGACCAAGTGGCTAAGAATGCAAAAGTGCCCTGTATTAATTTTAATTAATTTAGTAAGTATTAATTTCCAGCAGTGGCAGTACAAGAGCCTATTTAGGTAGAGAGCACAAACCTTGTTGCTCTCTGCAGTGCATTTACCTCAGAGTTTTCCAGCATCCACAGTTGCTGCATTAGTTGTTGTATATCTCTAGCCAGTATCTTACTACCTTCTTACAGATCTCTTGTCCATGCATTTGTTTAATCTCTTTTTGCATCTGCTGGATCTTTCTGCCACCAAAACCACCTGTGGCAGGAGGTTCTGAAGTTTACTACTTGCTGTGCAAAAAACCCATTCTTTTCTATCTGTTTAGAGTTATTGCCTAAATTTCATTGAATGGAACCTGTTTGTAGTATTCTGGGATTTTGTGAACAGCAATTACACATTCAGCCTTTGTGATTTTGTAAATATATTTAAACCTAGATACATGCATAGGTTTTGTGGAGTTTTAAGATCAGTCTTCTTCAGGAAGAAACATTTCATTGTGCTTTTCATTCATATTAGTTTAATGAATGGCAATGCTCAATAGTAATTATTAAAAAGTCTGAGTCAGATAAATGTTTAAGTTTATCCCCAGATTTTCTCCTTAGTGCTTGAAGAGGTATCAGTTTACTTCACACATATCAAAAGATAAATTACAGCAAAACAGTTCGTCTTTGGTACATAAATGTCTACTTTTACTAGTAAACCTTTTACAGTAGAAGCAAAACAATTCTGTGGTCTTTAGCCCAAGAAGAGACAACTGAACAGTCCATATCACTTTGACCAGGATTTGAGTGTAACGGATTCATTAAGACACTTCAATGCAATAAACAAAAAGCACTCTCACACATATATGAAGTGTTGGGTAGCATCCATATAGTGATTTGGTGTACATGGTCTCGTTCATAAACAACAGATATCTCTCAAATGTTTTCAGCAGCTCAAAAGGCAACCTCAAGAATACTAAGAACTGTCCTGGAGGATGACCTATCCTTTCCTAATCATAGGAGGTCTCTTCAGAGGAAGTTGATAGGACTGTAAGCAGAAGTGTCAACTAACTATTCCTTGAAAAATATACCTTCATTCTACCTGGATTTCAGTTTAATATATTTCAGGAGTGCTGAGCTTGCTTCATATTCTCATACCACTTCCCTATTACTATACATTGATCTATATTATACAGTTTCATTTTTTACGTGACAAATGAAAAAGACACATCAGTATTGTTTGTAGAGCTACTTGTAACTGTGCAAAGATATAGATTGATTCTTTTTACCTTTATTATATCTTTATGGAATAGTAAGTTGATTATTAGATCATAATTGCCAGCTTCCATCTCTCTGACTAAATTCCCTATGTAATCATAGATAAATACTATCTTAATAGACCCAAACAAGTCATGGCTCTACGCATGCATAATGCTACAACTGCCATTCCACAGTGTCCCACTTGTTATCATAACAATTGCTATTGATTTATTGAGCTTTTTCATAGCCAATTGTTAGCCTTCTAAACCATGCCAACAAAAATTGTGTACACCCACAGTAGACCAGAAAGAAAGGTTACAGAAACAAAAATCTAGTGATGAAATAAACAATTTAACAATTTTTCCTCTGTATGAATACATTTTTCTAAGACTCCTGCTAATCCAGTACAGTACTTATCAGTGTTTAAAACGCAGCCTCAGCAGTTCTCAGGTGTTTGTTATAGACTCACTTCTATTATTTCTTCTCAGATGACTCAAAAATTATTTACTATTATCATCAGTTAGGACAATTTAATAAAGAAATATGATATTTGTTTTCAGTATTCAAACATATGTACAACCTCTGGCTTTAAATATGAGGGTACTATTTTTCTTTTCTTTTTTTTTTTCTTTTTAATTTGAGCGGTGAACAAATCTTTCATTTCTTGTTAGATGTTTTAGAAGATTAAAACTGTTCTCTGGGATCTTCCTGTTTTTAGCTAGGGCAGTGTTTATTATCTTTGTACAATGCTTAACGAATGCAATGTGTTTCACAAAAATCTGGAAAGACAAAGTCCCTGTTCACAGGAGTTTACAGTCTTTCAAGCAAGGCTTAACAAAATAAGGCACTGCACAGTAAAGGAAAGAAATATTTACAAAATTATATGTTTGCAACAAGAAGAGTTTCTCTTAAACGGCAACAAAACAAACAATAAAATGGCAACAATATTGGCATTTAAAAAGTAGCAATATTTACTGCAGCACCAAATTTGACTTGATTTCTCTATCTTTAGATATTTACTATTATAAATATGGGACACTGCAAAATAACATGGGGTAGTCAGGTTCTCTTCAGTGATGAATATGGGTATTTTAAGGGTGACCACTAAACATGCAACATACTGCTAGCCTAACTCCTCTTAATATAAAAGAGATTGTACAGGTTATAGCCTTAGTGGAAGACATCAATAGAAAGCACATGAAAAAGTAGCTAATTTAGAACAATTAGAAGATATCCTCCGAGTCTAACAATAAAGTAACGTTACTGAGGCAAGGTAGGGAAGTTTGCAACAATATCTACACCCTATCTATTATTTAAACAAATATTATTTCAGACTCCAGCACTTGAACACAACTATTCTAACATGAAAACATCACAAATGTAGCATCGAAGTGGTGTCTTATCAATCTGGTACAAAACAGCAACTCTTCTATTTCTGAACTCCCAGAAATCTCAGGTGTCCATTTAGAGCATTATTGCATTTTTCAAATCAGTTTAATGAGCCTGCCCTCTATAACTAAAAGCCTAACCCTTTATCGCCCTCGAACAGTGAATTAAAAAAAATCAAGGAATCTGATCAGTCACCCTACTACCACTACCATCAACAAATCTACAACTCAGAGAATTTTTGTTCCTATTAAAGAAAACAAACAAACTAGAAACATAAGAACTCTTTCAAATACTAGTTATTGAAGAAAATATTAATTTATGTCACACATACATTGTTTTTAATGATTATTTTTTCCTGGAAGATACATCTTGAGTATACGCTAATGACAATACATAGAACTAAATATATGTATGCTACTCAACATGGCTAAATTACAGTAGCTATAAGAGCTTGATACACTTTTAAAAATATACACAAACCATTGTATTGGGTTTACATTGCAAGGTGTTGGCAGAGAAGACCTGTTATGAACTGGCCACAACCCCCATTCCCCATTCCACCTGCACCACTGAAAGTAGGAGGGGGAGGAGGTAAAAGAGTTGGGAATGAAGGAGTGAAATTGAGCCTGGTAAGAAGGGGGTGGGATGCAGAGGTGTTTTTAGTTTTGTCTTTGTTCCCCACCACCCAACTCTATTTTTGATTAGCAATAAATTAGATTAATTTTCCCCAAATCAAGGGTGTTTTGACCATGACAGTAATTGGTGACTGATCTTCCTGTCTTTATCTTGACCCATCAGCTTTTCCATCTTATTTTCTCCCCTCTGTCCTGTTGAGGAGGGGAAGTGAGAGAGCAGCTGGGTGGGCATCTGGCAGCCAGCCAAGGTTAACCCACCACAACCACTCAGATTAATTCCATGTGAACCAGTTATTATGGCTTCCAAATACAACAGTGATACACAACCACACAGTGGTGTGAGCTCTGTGAGGAGCTCTGTAGTTATAACCCTTGGTGCTTAAGTTCCTTCCCTTTGTGCATTTCATTCTAATGCCTTGCATAAAATAGGAATCAAATTAGGGGGACTCTATAACAGTGCCTTGACCATTTTCATTGCTCTTTCTCAAATGAAGAAATTACATTTTCTATTTTGCATTAAAATGGTAGAGTTGTGACTTGATAGATCTATTTAAAAGATTTAATACAAGATCTTGCAGTTTCATATGGTAGCTCTTTCAGATTTCTACAATGACATCATGCAATCTGATTTGATTTTAGTTCATTAAACTGCTAGAGCTTTGCTTCTGCTTCAGGTGCTTGAATTTTCTTTTGTGTTTTCTTAATTCACTAGTGACCCTGTCATCTTTTTCACATTCAGCATTGACACACCCATTGAAAACTGAAGCAAGATGTTAATTTAGTTTCGGGACAGATTTAGATTTATTTTTTTTTTCCCCAATATAGATTCAGTGCCACTACACTCTGTTTTTCTCTTTTAATTCAAATGGTTAAATAACTTCATTTTTTTGGTATTATTTCCTATGCAAGATCCAACTCTGCTTACACAGGACAGTTTTTATGTTAAACCTGTACACCCTGATGTTTAAACTATCCTCTTATTTTATTCCTTGTTCATTCTCTACTTTCTTATAATAGCAGTGTTGAGATGACTGGTCTCCATTTAGGTCCAGACCTATCTCCTCGCTTTTTCTTCCCTTGCTTATGACTCAGATTTAGCATGTCCAAGTAGATGATGCATATTCAGAGTCTGTCAGGCAATCCTCCTCCTGAAAGTCCCTATTTTTCTCCATGAAGACAGCTTTGAGGCAAAGCAGGACATGAAATCTGCCACTTACATAAGTTTTTCCATTGGCTGCTGTCTCTCAAAAAAAGAGAGTGCAAATATAGGAGAAGGTAAGAGTAACCTTTAGCTGCAATGAATAAGGAATACTGTTACTATTAATATCCTGAGGGTAGAAAGCTCAAGACTCCTCCATATCATAAAGAATTTCAAGTAAACCATCTACTTATTTCACTGCAAATGGAAGAAAATTTGCTTATAACATTCACAATGTCAATGTTATATCTTGGATACCTCAGGACTGACAGACAGGTAACAATTCATAAGATAATTCCTGAAGTGACTTGCAAAATGATGAACGGTATGGTATCTAATAGCATCTGATTTTTTGTTATTCTATCACTCTGCAAATTTTCTACAGAACTTGAGTCCTCATACCCCAACTAGTTTGCCAGGTGTTTTTTATCATGTTTAGTCTGGAATATGAGCAGATTAGAGCCCTTGTTTCATGCATTATAAAAGTGCCTTTTATAACTGTATCATTATATAACCCGCATTATGGTGGTTTGTCTGCAAATGAGAATGTAGTCCCCTGATTGAAGAAAAGAAAGAATTTAAGAAAATGAAGTAGTATTAGGATTTTTACGCAGCTTAGCAACTCAAATATTAAAGGCAAAAAGCCTTTCAAATTTAGGAACACGGGTCTGGGAGGGATCACTGAGATCATCAATTTCAGGCCTCTGGTATTCCAGGAAACCACATCATATAATCTTTTTCATAAGCTTATTAAACTCCATTTAAAATACAGTTCATTATTTTTGTCACCACTACTGTCCCAGGACCTCACTGCACTGATAGTTGGAAACCTTACTGATTGCAGCTACTGAGTATAGCTGAACACTAGACATAGAGACACAGACAAAAAGTTTCTTTTTATTTCTCTAAATAAATGTCAGAGTTCAGTGGGACTGGGTATGATGCATGTTGAGCAGGCAGTGTCCAAAAAGCAAATATGGCACAACATATCCTATCTTCGTATTTGTGAGGACAAAATTAAAACGTGATACTTAGAAGAACTTAGCTTTTTCTGAACTGTACAAATACACTGTTGATTAATCTGAGTATAAGACTGGGTTTTTTAGTTTTAAACCTTCAGAAGCCAGAATTACCGCAAACTTTCTTTCCTGATCAGAACAATTAACATGCACAAAACTTCTTATGCATGACTTAATCTGATTATTGAAAAGGAAGGCTCTGTCAGACAAGTAAAGCTGAGTTTTTCTTGATACTGATGGAATAAGTGAAGGACCTTATCTCCAAGTTTTCTCCAGGCTTCTTCTTCTATGGATGGGTTCAAGGGTGGAGTATTAGAAATTATATCCTATCAACTGGTCAAACAGATAAGATGACATTTTTATTTTTATCAGCAAAACCCTTATTGCTCATGAAAGAGTATATCTTTCAGCACAGTTCCTCTACCACACTATTGTTCAGGTTACCAAGCTGTGTGTATATTCCTTGTCTGTTTGCCCCCCAGGACATCCTTGAAAATGAGACATGTTGTTTTAAGGCCGCAAGGGTTTTATCCGTGTGTAAAAAATTAAATAAAATAAATTCAGAACAAATACAGCATTAATATTTTATACACATATTGCTTTAATATTGCATCAGTAGCAAATTAGAATCCAAGCCTAGATTTTCATGTTTTGAATATTAACTGCTGAAGTTTCATCAGTAGCCTTAGGAGGGTTTGTTAGATCTTAACGAATCGTGACAGAAATTATGGTTGGTGTTCACACAAAGTGTGAAGTGTCTGTTTGAAAACCACAATAAAGTGATGTCAGAGAAGGAAACTGTCTTCCTGATCCCTAATCAACAACAGTAAAAGCAGGCCTGGTACTGCATGGTTGCTAAATCTCCCTATACTTTTTCAGAGTGCAAAAAATAGAAGCACTGGGATGCATTAGGCACACCCTTGAATGATCATTACCCTAAGGGGAACAGAGATATGCCTATCTCACATAGAAT
Source organism: Mycteria americana (assembly GCF_035582795.1). Classification (NCBI taxonomy): domain Eukaryota; kingdom Metazoa; phylum Chordata; class Aves; order Ciconiiformes; family Ciconiidae; genus Mycteria; species Mycteria americana. The sequence goes on along the minus strand of NC_134366.1, from coordinate 141,364,193 downwards.
CTCCACTGTTTGATATAATATTTCCTCAAGTATATTGGCCCGATCTTGCAATATGTTTATCATACAAGTAATCTACACTCCTCCAAGCAGTCTCATTAAATGCACTAGAACAAGTTTGGTGAATAGTAATTTGCATTCAGGAACATTTGCAGGAGGATATCATCAAATCTATATATTGAGATTTGTATCTCTTGTCCAAGATGTCACTCTGGCTACACTTTCAGTGACCGTTCTTGGTCCCACAACATGGAAAAAAAAAATCAGTTAATTAGTTTGTAGATACTGATGGCTGAAAATCAACATTTACAACAGTTTTGTTATACAATTTGCAATAAATTAGCAGCATAAATGAAAATATTTTTTAGGGATCTAAAAACCTGGAAAAGCATATTATTTAAAATTTTAAAGATCATCTGAACTCCAATCTTGTAACTATTCATAAAGAGATAAAGCCATGTTAACAAAGCCTTTGGCTGTAACTGAAGGTTATGTTGGATAAATATCTGCCGTATAAGAACTCTATATCTTATCAGGAATGAGATGAAAGAAATGTATTTAAAGCAGTTAAACCTGGGCTTATCTTTTGATTTTTGTGGAAAAATGTGGAAAACTTAATAGAAAAATAATTACTGAAAGTTACAATCAATGCAGTTGTAGAAATGATCAGAATGCCTGTGATAATAGGCTGGGACGATGCAGGCACATGGGCAAGGCAGAGCATGCTGCAGTTACAAAGGGGGAAAAGTCACCCAACAGAAAATAGGCTACACCATTTAGCACGTGTCTTCCGCACATTTTTCGGTAGTTTTTCTGGTCCTTAAAATGTAACGTTCTGTTCTGTATTTAACAACTTGTTTTCATGGGGCGTACTGCTGAATTATCCCTAGCAGTTGTTCTCTGCCTGTCTCGGGAGATCAGGGACTGAACCATGACTCAGAGAGCCACAATATAGTCCCTGATTACCCCTTGCTCCAGGAAGAAAATAAACTGCATTAGCCTTTTACCTGGTACAGATGATTTCTTCTCTCTGCACCAGCCAGGCTGTGCTGGTCAGTATGTCGGGGCAAGGGTCAGAGCCAGACATTACTCACTCCCCATGCATCTGCAAAGGAGTGGGAATAGCTGCCTTGTAGAGGCCATTCACCCTTTTGTAATGCAATCTGCACTCAGGGTAAATTGCACTGTGTAAGAGGGCAATTTAAGCTTCTCTCTAGGAGAGAGGTGTATATGACAAACTCCATTCTTGTCCTGTATCTATAGTGTGTGCTTAGGCAAATGACTTTGAAGCGTCAAAGCTGCTCGTATTGATCTTTAATCGCTGATCTACTGCAGTAGAAGAACATGATATAACGGCCCGTTTCCCAGAGAGCTGTCTTTGAAATGTGAGGCCAATGGAGGTACAGTGTTTAGCACCTCACAAGGTTTAGTCCATGTATGATATGAACAAGTGTGACATTTCTGGGGATGGCCAGCAATGATCTCACTGCCCATTTTCCCTATGTTTATTTTAAATGCACTATTTCTTGTAGTCAGCGTATGCTTGTTTGTTTATTAGAAAAAGAAAAATAGGGTTATTAAGGAAAAAAAAAGATTCTAGGTCATGATGCTAACGAAAATGGTCTCTCACCTATAAGCAGTCTAGCAAGAGAAGCACGTGGGAAAGGCACTCTCTATTTGCCCCTTATACTTTTGCATGCACAAATCAAGAGCACTTTTAAAGTGAAAGAGAACATACTATCTATCACTTTCAGTACTGCAACATAAAAGGGAATCAGAGACCAAGTGGTTGACCAGTTCAAGTTGTGCCCTTTTGGCAGATTGCCTCTTGCTCCAGGAAAGTGTAAAACTGGAGAGTGAAAATTCAAGGAAAGTGAAAAAAATCATGCACTATGTCAGAATCCATTATTTCTTTGAAGTTCAGTTTGTTGTCTGCTGTCATGGGACTGCCTTCAAAGAGTGCATGGAATATTTAAAAAACAAAGTGAGAAAGCAGGCAGCACTTTCCTGTTACAGTCTGCAGATATTTTGACACTCCAAACAATCATCATGGGTTTCCCAGGTGCTTGATGTTACATAATTTGTCATGATGGCTGCTGTGAGTGCCCCTGGACTTCATGTCTTACTATCCTCCACTCTCTTTTTGTGGCATTCAAGTGGGAATAGGTGTCATCAAGGAGGTATATGGTGCCAATAATTCAGTATTTTCACAAAGAGGGATTTTGTCTAGAAAGAATGGCATTCATTCACTCTAATGAAAAAATGAAGGCAAGTTTGTCTGAGAAGACTGTTATTGAACAAGCACAATCACCTTGGAAAGAAACCGTCAAGCAAAATGAGAAAATTTAGAGAGTGTATGTATTTATTTTTGCTAACTTTATCAATAATGACAATGCTATGTTCTTTGTTACAAGACTGATACTGTGATGCAAAGGATTTTTTAAATGCTTTCAGATGATTGAGTTACTAGGAGTATACTGAGGTTTGTCGTACATATAGAAAAAGGAATAATATAGTGATACAAAAAGGAATAATATATTGATACAAAAAGGAAAATATAGTGAACAAAATATATTTAAGAGAGAGGGAAAGAAAAACCTCCTTAAAAAAAAAAAGAAAAAAATGAGCTATACATGGCTTTAGTAGATAGTCCAGGTTTGATCATTACTCATGCAAGTGTCTCTTATTGCCTTCAGAGGGAGATTTTTGACTCAGTAACTAACAACAGAAAGATAAGGTATTCAGAAGCAATTCTCCCTGAAATGTCATATATATTCTGTTTTCTACTCCTACTTTGAGAATGTTAGAGCCTTATGGTGTGTGGAAGATCTCACTCTAAAATAAACAGTGATAGATCCCTGCCTGGAGGAAATTATAATCTAAAATAGTCATAGTAGGAAAGTAAATGTCATGGAAAGTCTACTTCTTCTGACTGTAGAAGAATCTAAAACTCTCTAGCTGTGCCTTTGGTCAGCCTGTCTCTCCCTCTGTGCTGACACTATGGTGCAATGTATGCTGAGGAAGCTCAGCTGAAGCTGCTGGGCACCTGCAGGAGATCCCAGAAGGGACTTAGTCATTGTGAAGTTCATTCTTCAGCTTAGGGAATGTTTTAACTTACACAAACAAGGGTACTTGTCCAAAAAGTAGCAGTCCTGAATTTTATCCCGTCCTTACTTTAACAGAGTTTGAAACTTTCTACTCCTTGTTCATTTTTTTTTTAGACAAAAAAACAGTCTAATGCAAAATATTATACATGTGCACACACATGACTGAGGGAGCAGGAGCCAGAATGCAAGACTTCTAAGTCAGAGCATTGCAAGGGGACAAAACTGTGTAATGCTTATGTCTATCACAGATGTGATGTGAGATCAGCTGTTTTGTGCCTTGTGCTTACTATTGCCGGGCTGCAGACACTTCCTGAAGAAATGGCCTCCTGTTGACAGTAAATGATCTCTGCTCTTGTGTTTGAGCATCTGTATTTTAGGCCTTAGACTAGATAAACTAAGTAGTTAAAATAGGAATTTTGTATTTAGCTGTCTATATGTTTGCCAAGTTTTAGGGTTTCCTTTAATAACTGTTTGCTACCTCACCTCACAGTGGAGAAGTCTCTGAATTTTGAGTAATGTGAAAAGTCCACTAACATTTCCTTGCCACTTCAGAAGAGCTCGGTCTCTGTTGCTATGGAAATTGGAATAAAAGCCAATGATTCAATGAGAAGACTTTGGGATAGTGTTTGTCCTGGAATCAATGTTGCAAGTTTGACTGTATTTATATGAAACCTCTTGACTTTAAAAGGAGAAATTACCAGTTCACGAACAAATTATAAATCCCACAAGGGTTACATATTTACCTAATGCTCATTTTTTTCTACTGCTTGTTCCACCACTAAAATCATAACCTTGCTTATAACCTCAGTAATTTCTACAATAACCACTTGTGATGTAATAAATAGAGGATTAGGACATTGGGTAGGGAGTAATCAGTAGGAAACTACAAAACAGTCTGTGGTTTTGCTGATGCTTCTTTTAACAAAAGAGCAGAGTGGCAGGAAAAGAGAAAATAAATAAAAGATAAGGAGAATTATCTGTAAATAAAACGTTTTCCTAAAATTTTCCCTGAGGTTCTAATATTCTTCAGTTTGACCCAGACAACATCAGAAGAGCTTCAGCATATTGAAGGAAGAAACCTATTTCACACCTCCCCTAATCTTGGAGAGCTTCCTCAAAGTCCCTATACAGAATTAACATAACCCTTTGGGCCTGAATTCTGCATCTTGCAAAGTTAATGAAATCAATGGGACATGTGTGAATGGATCTGTTTGCAAGGTCCTGGCTTTAAATTAACATCCAGACACCATTTGTTTCCTGATGGCTTCTTAAGGGACATCACGGGCTGGGAAAATAAGCATAGGAATGGAAGTCATAGGAACTTAGCACTGTGGGATGGCTTGGCCAGTGAGACCAATCCCTTCAACTACATTCTAAATGTGTAGCTTGTGAAGCACCTAGGTATAAAACCATGACATATTTTCCAATTTTTCTTGAAAAAAAAAATCAGACTTATTGTTAAAGTAAAGAAATCCCATGTTTTAGTCCTGGCTCTAATCAACACCATGCTGGTTCACTTTCATGTGAACAGATTCTAACCAGGTATCATGCACCTGCTGCTGTAAATTCCCACTGAGCTAGCATATAAAACCCGTTTCTTTATTTGCGGGACACATGCAATAAAAGAGAGACTGTTATCCCAGTTTAATGTTTTCCTCTCTTTGCAGACCTGCACCTATCAGATCAAAAAGGAAAATATAAGTATTTCCTTTCCATCATTTAATTTTCCCTGTTATACACAGTTACTTTTTATAAGAGGCTTTGTGTTTTCATTAATATTTGGAAGTACCGGCCCCAATGAAACAAAATATAATGGCTATAACTGAAATATACTATCCTCCAACTTATCAAGCAACATTCCTAATAATTTGCTTTAAAATACATATAAATGAAATCATACAACAAGAACAGAATATTTAAAATGTGTGACTAATCTAATTCATTAAGTGATGCACATTTGATATTTTCAGTTGGCTGGTAATACACAAACAAACTCTGTAGCATTCTATCCTGAGTTATGTGCATGTACACCATTACATTAAACCCAATAAGCAATCCAACAGGAATTTTCCCAGCCAGCATGACATACCTTTTTTGAACCTGCTAGATTCAAAATGATAGAACTAATGACAGAACAAGTATAGAAGCTCAGTAAATCACTTATCTTGCCCTATAGTTGCCATAGTTCCTCTTTCCTTCCTTTAACGGAGGCACACTGTCTAAGAAAACATGTAGCAGAAGGATATTTTCAATGTACTGTCAGTCCTAAATTACATCTCTGTGAAAGTAGCGCTAGTCATGTCATGCCATTTTACTAAGACAAGGACTCATGAGTGCACTGCCCACAGCAGAGTCACATTTCACCTGTCCTTCTGCGGCCTGCATTATATTGACAGGATCTGTGACAAGAAACTGAACAGATTTGTTGTTCTCAGGTTGATGGGCTTATATTTGTAGCAGTCCCATCTTCTGTTGGCAGCAGGCTCTGCCATAGATGTGGCTACAGGAGAACACCATTATTCTCTGGTACCCTTAAGATCATGTTACCCAGGTAATCTTCTTGTCTTTCTTCTCCTGAACTGTTGGGATGGTTCCAGGAAAAGTAAGAGGTGCTGAATTACTATTTTTGTTATTGTACAAAACGGAAACCCGACTCCAAACCTCCTTCATTATCTCCTCAAGCCTTCAAGCCTAATTGACAGCAAGTCTTTATATCTTGATTTGTTCCCATTAGAAGTCCTTGTGCCCTTGAATAAACAGGTAAGGTAATAACTTTAATTACTGCTATAATTAGGTGTATCTGAAGCACCTGTGCTTTGGCATGAGAAAAAAGGCCTAAAATTGAACTTTCCTTTCTGCAAAATTGATATGTATTTTTTCTTAATACCATTCATTTGGTAGGTAAAGGCACCCAAAGTAGACATGGCAGCTGAAGTTTAAGAAGCAGGAAAAAAAAGATTTTTTTTTTGTTTGAATTGCTGTTAAATGAACTTATTTATTATTATAAAAAAGTGGGAAGCAATCTTCAAGTAAAAGGCAATAAAATGTATGGAACAGCTTTAAAAGGCCATAGCCTCTTTATACTAACAGTCATTAAAGAAACCAAACAAAAATAAATGAATCATCAATAGAATAACACAGCAGGGTACTTCATAAGACATAATGTCTTCTGCATTTGTTTTGTTTCTGTTAGCAAGACCCTATACTGTGTTAAGTATATGTCCAAAAAAACCCAAAAAGCATATATATGTATAAAATCATGTGTGTAATGTACATTGTATGTGTATGGCTACAATTTGGCTTGCAACCAGTAAGTTTAGCACTTTTATTTTCCATTTCAATGGGTGATGAAAAGCAAAATGAAAACCTTTTCTTTAACTGTGTATGAATGAACTTACCTTTTAAAAAGGAACAGAGTGATCATAGAAAATGAGAGTAAATATCTCATTTTTGCCTGAAACTTTAGATCCCTTTGAAATAATTTTCAAATGCTAATTGAAGTAGATATCTTGAGAATGTGTAGCTGGTATCCATACCATCTTCACATCAGAAAACAAGAAAAGTAGGCAATTAATTCATAGTCACAGACAGAAAGCTGCATTTCAATAATGTTAGGGAATGCTACTATTAAGGAAAACAATGAAATTCAAGGTTAAGTGTCCAAATTAATGTGTATCAGTATTTGGCACCCACGGAAAATCAGACTGGTTTTGGGGGCTACAGAGTAGACTCAGTATCCAGGAGACTTTATGTAGTCCATGTGCATCTACACAGACTCTGGAATTGTATTTTAGGAGTCCAACTTTGAGAATTTGGATTTTGTTTGGAACCTCCTTGAGTTCTTATTGAATTCTAACTGGTGCAGTTAATTGGAACAAATGGCCACAACATGTCTGACAATCACACCTCCACACTGAAAGGGTTGGGCATGCTGAAACCAGAGACATTTTTCAATGAGAAATTGCTTTAAATAACATTATAGCCATGTTCACTGTTACATTGCAATATGTTTTTTGAGAACCAAATGAAGTACTTGAAAGGTTGAAACTGAAGTGAAAATTTGTTAAAATTTGCAGTTTTGTTTCAATTCTGAAACTGAAAAAGAATTTCTAAAGAGGCCTGGAGACAGCTTATATGCACATTATTATCTGTAAGAAATTTGATGATTTTCAGAAGAAGATGGTTACATCTCCTCTAAATAGGAAGGCCACTTCTGCGTGTCAAGGTGGGCATTCCAAGCCAATATTCACTTTTGAAATTTTTGACCTACATACTTTCCTAACATAAATTTTCATTGGAAGAGATTAGTCTAGCTACCAGAGAACTGTCAGGCAGTCAAAAAGAAGGGAAGTGGTCTATGTGACTGTGATTTGGGAGAGGTAAGGCAGACTCTAAATAATCCGTCTATTAAAATATGTTCCACACTATAAAAGATTGAAAACCTACCATAAAACAAGGCACAATAGGGGGATGATATGGGATAACTGACTTGCCATTAACCACACTGTTGTTTTTCTTTAAATAAATAAAAGACTTCAGGCTCTAGTGCTGTCCAATATATACTTTCCTTTAGCATTAAATTTCCATAAAATCAGTCACTATGACCTGAAAAATAGCTGATCTGTGGGTGAGGCATATTTTCTAAAGAAATTCCTTAGCAATTTTTATTAGATGTCTAGATATATGTAACTATAAGAGATAGAGACAAGCCATTTAAATATCTGAACTTCAAAAAGAGTTCCAGTGTTTAGAAAAGATTTAAAATCTTTTGAGGATTTAACAATTCTTTAGTTTCATTCCCTCACCCTCAGACACCTTCAGGACTGTGGGAGAGATGTGCTTAGTTCAGTTTTAATGATTTAAAAACTGTATTTCTACTTTCAGCTGGTCATCTGAGTTCCATCCATATAAGCACTTCCAAGAGACATTCGTGGTCTCTGCTGTAGCATGAGATTAAGCACCTTCCAAAGATGCTCATCTTTCTGCATTGACTGCAGAAGTAGCTTAGATGTCTAAATTCTGTTCAATGACTCATTTTTAGCTGAAGTTAAGTGAAATAAGTTTCAGTCTGTCTAAGGACATCTGTGAAAACAGATGAAGCATGGGCTGGGATTTCTAAAGAAAGATGTTTGGAAGCTGCAAACAAGACCTCAGAGGAGCTTTTTTCCTTACTCCACTGAGTGAGGAAAGCATCACAGTAAAGCATAATACAACTTAAAGTTTTTCTCTTTTTGTAGAGCTCCTGCTCCAGATATTTCAGTGTCGTTTGGAGATAACAAGGATGCAGAGTACATGACAGTCTGAAGCAGACCACTGAATGTTTGCCAGATTTGTGTTGATATTCTTGGCAAACTCTAGCATCTTGAAGGAATAAGAGGGAAGAAAATCCAAAAAGCAGTGTTGCTGTTATTTCTTCATTCTTTCCTTCCAAAGGAAGAGATTTGTAGGTCAAAATTTGTATTGCTGTAATATGTGCCTGTTGCTTCCTTTTAATTTTGTTTTGTAGCCGTTTCTGCCTTGATATTAATTTCTAAACCAGTCAAGAACTACAACATAAATGAGGATCATCTATGAAGTGATACCACAACACTTTTTCATTACATAAATGCTGTAAAAGGAACAGAAAGTAACAACTGCTGAATTTCTGCAAATAGTCCTGTAGGACTTTAATCACAAAACAATGTATTAAATAGCTTCTATTTTTCTCACGTGGGAGACAAATTAATATGTACCTCTGTAGGAGAGTCAGCTGGCATGACAGTTGCTGTCCATGTAAACTTGCTGCTCAGAAAACACAGTAAGTTATATTTCAGTTGTGGTACAAAAGAATCACTAGGTTTGAGACACGCAGGTGAAGCATGGTCTGGTATAGGTTAGATCATTAATCCAAGACTGTGATACCCAATATTTGGGATCCAGTCTGGGCAATTCCTGTTACTTTTCCAGGCCAGGAATAAGCTGCCACAACATTTCAGTTCTCAAAGCTTGTGACTACTGCATGGCAGGGTAGGGCTCTGAGTGAAACAAGCAGACTGTCTCTCTTGAACCAATCTTCATTTTTATACAAATATCCACAGGAATAAAACAAAAGAAAAGATAATATCAACAACATTGAAACATTAGCAAATAGTTTTCCACAGTGAGTAACAGTTTGACACAAAGGATTTTGAGTACAAAAGCCTTCATCTATTTATTCTGGTTTTTTTCGAGGTGTTAAATATACTAGTTTAAATAATGCATTTATTCTTGAAAATGTATTTCAAAGGCTGAAATCTGCTGTATAGTATCTTTTTAATAGCATAAGACGCAAAAGAAAAGTATTACCCTTAACTTGAAAGATACTATCTTTTATCATTTGGGTCACCAATTTAATACGATTTAACATTAAGCTTTCTGAATTTTGTGATCCATTGTAAGAGTCTCCTTTTGCAAAGAAGGGTAACTCTCTCTGGCATTCACAACCCAGCATGACTCCAGCATTTTAGAAAGCAACGACTCCTAATAGCTTAGTTTTTCAACTGCAAGTAGAATACAGGCTAATTGCAACAAAGCCCTTCAGTTTAGTAAAACTTGAATCTCCTGACCGGTCAGACAAATCCATTAGGATTTTATTGGGTCCTAAAAAGAGTTATGTGATTCCCTAGGATCCAATCCTTGTCAATCAGGCATGGTAAATTGGATTCTTGAATAGGGAAATCCCTAAGGGAGAGAAGATGTTATCTAGATCAGATGCAGTGATTTTTCGACTCTGTGCTCACTAGGTTCTGTTCTCTCTTTAGTGAACCAATAAAACCATAATAAGTATTGATTAACCCATTACTGAGCATTATCCACTGGCTTCTGCCTGACTGTATTTAAACACAACACAGTGCCTCTCTGCTGCCATTGTACAGCTGTTTGCCTTTATGTTGGCAGCCTTGGCAAGCTCATGACAGGTTTACTTAGTTTTCAAAACATCTTCAGTCACTTCGTGTACATTTCAGATGCACCATTTTTTTAAAAAATATGTCTTGAAAACAGCTATATTTCCTCTAAAAGAGTGGTGAAAGGAAATAATGGTCAACATTTTTATTTTGTGCTGTGTGTTTTAAAATGATTGTGTTTGCCCTAAAAAAAATTCAGATACTTTAAAATTAAAATGTTATAAAGCATTCACAGTCCTGCAGAAGGAATATTTGTCATTAGAAATGGCACAGATTGTGGCTTTTTGATAGCTTCTATAATTGTGAGCAATATATGACAGCTGTGTAGGTATTTTTCATTTGCACCCACCTGATTTCATTAGCTGTTGAATGTGTCATACTACTCCAGACAGTGGACTACAGACTGTCTGAAGCTATGAAATTTTACTGGTGGGTGAGTGTGTAAGATTTGCCTCAAAATGGACTGTTCATACATGAACTTTAGTCTGCGCTGGAGCTGATCTACAATACTTTTAAAACTTCTTACTAATCATTAGCTTTTGGCGGGGGGGGGTCTGAATTTTTTTCTGAGTACTACTCAATACATGGGAGTACAGAGATCACCTAGATAAATTAACTTTGATTACAGGGGACAAGGTCAGGAGCTGAATGGACACAGGTCGAACTGAGGCATCACAGAAAGCTCTTTTTTCAACAATCACATGAATCATTGAGCTTTTAGAAACTATTTTATTTTATCTTATGTTGAACACATGCAACATTTGCAGGAGAGGAATATGGGCTTTGAAAAATTGATGTGTATTTATGTTTTTTTAGGTATAGTTTTCAAGGCTATATGGTGTTTTGTGTTCATTACAGAATAGTCATTTGATCAAGTGATTTTCAATACATTGTCAAAATAAATTACATTCACTTCATTAGATGTACAGGAAGTATAGCTGAAACAGGGACAAGTATTAATTTAGGACTCTGCAGAAACTGACACTCCATCTTATGACCCTGAGGCTGTATTATTCAAGATACCCCGTGATGGAAGGAAGTCTGTCTCCATAGCAATTACCTAAATCTTTTATCAGTCATTTCTGGAAAGAAAATTAGAGCAATTGTGTCAGGATGGTCATATGGGCAGAAATTGCACACTCATTCAAACCACTTATGTCTCTGACTTTGTCCCTGCTTGATGGCTGCTTTTGTTTACTACTACGCTTTTGAAAGTTTGATTGGACATGAGCAGATGTGCCATACTGTAACCACAAAAGGTTGTCCTTTGTTTCCTTTCCATTTCTTTTCTTTTTTTTTTCCTAGAACTGTCACTGAATTATACCATGTTTCTGTTTATTAAGCAAATTACTCATACGTCGAAAAAAAGCCAGAAAAAATCAGCTGAAATTGGTTAAAATTAGCAGTAGCA
>NC_134366.1:141240255-141350255 GCF_035582795.1 Mycteria americana | reverse complement strand
AAAAGTTTCCTCATGTCTGAAGGGACAGAAGAACAACTGTCATTGCTGGCTGCAGGATGGTAAAGTAATCCTGGGCTAGGGGCTACAGCCCAGAACCACTACTGTGGTCACTAGAGATTTGCAGCTAAAAAGCTACTTAGGTAATAGGCTGGGGATACTAAAATAAAGCCTTGATATAATACAGGCATGTGCAACTGAGGCTAAAAAGCTGAATCTACAGTGTCTAAAGAGCGGCAGTTTAAATGTTTTATTCACTGGCCACTGTTAAAGGAGAGATTGGTTTTGCATGAAGGGATTTTGGACCACTTTCCATTTGTTCTTTCTTTCCCTTCTGGCTCTGTTTCCCTCACTTTCCCCCTAGAGAACCAAGAGCAACAGCAGTAGGCATGGGAGTGCAGCCGACGGCATGGGGTCTGGGGACCAAAGGAGTAAGACTCCAACACCGAGCTACAATCAGGAGGTGTGAAAGTTAGGTCTCCTGCCTTTGTTATTCCTCTAGTGAGGGCGGAGGACTCAAAATATAGGGAGAAGAGCTACTGATCCCAGCTGTCCCTCTCTTTCACCCGAAAGGGAGAGCAAGTCTCAGCTGCAGAGGGGATGGGAGCATTGGGATGCCTCCTAATGAAATACCTTACATACACAACACGGACCAAATTCACAACACCTTTTCCAGCAGTATGAGGCTTATAAGATTCATTTCTGTCCCTGCATTGTGAGGATTACTTCTTCCAAAGTTTTTCTCTTCCACTGAATACATGCGTTCTGCATTTTTTTTCCCTCTAACAGTTCTGCTTTATATTTCCGATTCCAATTTTGATTCTCCTTCCAGTACTTCAAAACTTAACAGGTTAGGACTTATGTTTTAGGCTTACTTTAGACATTTTGATGCTACTTACATGCAACTGCCAATCTGAGTTGTTTAGGGTTTTTTTCTGTGTATGTAAACAATACTTCAAATGGACAGAGATGCACTAGAATGCTATAGTGCTCTCTCTGGAACATCAAATGCTGATATTAACTCCTCTGCTTCCATCTGTATTTTGGATTAAGAACTTTATTGAGATATTATTTCTATCCTTTTTCCCTGCTCCACCAGCGTGCATTCATGTTCTATTGTGCTTGTGGTTATGTACATATACCTATATCAAATGGTTGACATATTTTTTAACTATTGAACTGTTAAAAATAGAAAAAACCCATACTTAATATCTGTAATGGTAAGGGTTTAAACATTTAAAATTTTAAATCTGTTATCAGTGGGACAAAAAAAAAAGAAACTAAACTCCTAGTTCCTATTTTTCTTGCTTCTACAACATATATGATGCATTCTTTTTTCTGGATTCCTATGGTGCTTCAAAAAACTAGGTTCAATTTGATTGACAGACCGTGTTAGCCTTAATGCTGATTTATCCAAAACCTTTACATAGTCCACAGAAGTTTATAAACTGCCAGTATACTAGATAGTGCATGTGTGTGTATTTGCATAAATGAAAAAATTAAAAAGTATGCAGCATTATTAAGCATAATAAATCTCAAAGAGTCAGTATTTGGATTTCTTTAAAGTAAGCACCTTCTAAACATCATTTTCACTTCAAAGAGATGTTGAAAATGTTGTGTCAACAAGTTCTGTAATGAGATTACTTTTCTTTTCCAAATCCAAACACATCCAGAAAGTGGAAGAGAAGAACTGTAGAAAAATCCACGAAACAACTAAATAGTATTTTTTAACTTCACAAAATCATAAAATATAAGGCTTGATTCAAGCTTGACAAAACCAGTACAATTGACATCAATGAACTATTCACATGAATGTAAGTTTCAAGGATGCAGCCCTTAGATGTAGAAAATACCTATTAGGTAATCAATCCATCTCACTGTCATGGCTCTTGCATTTTTTAGTGATTTATCTGGTCTAGTTTAAGTGTCTTAATTGATGATACATTCAAAGATTCATTAGAAAGACCAAAGGAAAAAAGTTCAGGTTGAGTTTTGAGTAAGTGGTTTAGTTTAACAATAGAAACAATTCCAGCAAAACTTAAGGAAATATTTCCATCCCTCTGTGTAAAATTTCATCAAGTCTCAGCTGAATCAGATTTAAAACAAAGTTCTCATGCTCTGAAAGGGGCATAACAGTACAGATACATAAGAACTAGCAGACACACTGTAATAACATAATTCATAGTCACAGACTACTGTATTAGTTGGAAAAAAACCCCAACTTTGCATAGCCTGTCATAACAAAGAATTGCCAACTATTTATTTTAGTGTTCCTAATTGTTGTCAGAATATGACCTGCATCTGTGACACAGAATTTTTCAAAGTCAGCCTGGGAAAAGGGGCGTACATTTATCAATGTTTTTATTTTATTTACCAATGCAGCAGCACTTGTGAAGGTCTGTTTTTATTTAATTCTCAAGATTTTGTTGTTAATGGAAAACCTGTCTCATAAATTAGGGAAGTGCTCAATTACAGGCCTGACAAAGATTGATTTAGTTCTGTGCTTGGTCACTACTGGCAAGTGAGGGCCAGTAAAAACCCAATCAGAACTAATGGTACATCACCTTAAAGGTGATCAGGGAATAAGCAGATTTAAGAAGAAAAAATGGTTATATAACAGCATAGACATTTGATGGTTTTTTATTCTGTTCACGTTCTGTGCAGGCTTGGTCAGAAGACATCTGAAGTCACTCTGAACCTTTCCATTGACTTTAGTGTGTTTCATCTCAGACACCAGTTACAAAAACCCTGTTGTGTGGGGGCACAGAGCTGTGGTGCTTAAGGAACAGACCCTCTCTAGGAGGTATGGGTAGCTTCTGTCTTGCTGAAGAAGTACTTCTTGACTGGGATCTCATGTACTGGTGGAAAAGAAGCGAAATAACTTTTAAATGATACTTTACTGAATGTGCATTGTCAATGATAAGTCCCAGTATTCTTTTATGTTGCTTTTATAGTTGCAATTTCACCTTCAAATTCAGGATGAATATTATTGGTAGAGATCTAACACTCAAGTATCAATGTTGATAATATTAATGTGAAGAGAAAGGAAAGTAATTTGAAGTAGTCATGCCTCACTGAAGGAGAACTAAACTACCTTACAACTACTAGAGTTGAGGAATTACGAACAAGTAAGGATGAAAATCACATCAGATGAGAAGCTAAGATGTGAAAAAAATGTCCCAAATATTAGTGAATTCCAGTGGAAAACAATATGTCTTCTCCTTTTCTGAGGCAGACCAGGTGATATTTCTAGTCAGCTATTTCAAGTGTGAGGGTCTGGTTAATGACTGTATGAATCCCCAGTTCATGATAAACCATAAGATATGCATGTATAGATATTGATATAGGTTATATGATTCAGTATGTTGGGAAATTATGTAATTAATGCTGCCCATACCAACATGATACAGCGTTATGATACAGTCTGTTTCCATAATCACAGACTATTTATCTCATAGAATCGCTGCCTGATTCAGATCAAAGGTTACATTAATATATTTTAATTTATATAAAAACTGGTTTTGTCCAGGATGTCTTTTCTCGTATGCTGCAGAAAATGGAAGGTGCATACAGAAGAGAGGGGGAATAAAACTACCGAATTTAACCTCCCATCTAGTTTAGGTAAATATAACCCTAAGAAACTGGGTTGTTGTGAAACCCTTTGCTCTACAGCCTGCTGTGCCACAAAGTTTTTGGGTAACAGCAGGCAGGTAACTCAGACCAGCGTTTTCAAAGCTAATAATGTATTGTCATTTCTTTGGGTACTTGATTTAAGAGTATGTATTTCACTCCATGTATGACCTGAAAACCCTGATTTCAGCAGAACTAAGTGGATATCATGGCTGGGCAGATGAAGAGCTAGTCAACAAGCCCAAGTACTCTGAAAGAATCAGCTAGGTGGTGCCTGATGTTGAGCCTTTGAAAAGGATACTACTGACTTTAATTTCTTTGTGTTTCAGCCCTTCTGATCTCTAAAATGCTGCTTCATCACCTCAGAGAAAGTCTTCTCTAATGCTTATGTTGCACTCAAATACAACAGTGATGACAGATAAATAAAAGCCTAGCTTAATTAAGAGATTAATCTCTTTCTGTCCAGATGAGAATGTGTAGATGGGAAGAAGACTTAGGGGCTTGTGCCAAACCATGATCCTAAACTAACTTCTCATTGATTAAATCCTGTTTAAGACAGGCCACATTTGAGATTTAAAAAAAAAAAAAATCAGAACAGACGTTTTTAGCCATTTAAATTAGCTAGATTCACCCATTTGAAGTCTGCATAAAATTCACCTGTAGCTCTAACCTTGGAAGTCACCATTGCTGTTCTCAGCCATCATCCTCTCAGCCCGAGTTAAACAATTAACTGTGCTGTTGTATCGTTAGAGGTGCATGGTTCATTTTGTAGAAGTAGCAATAAGTCTGTCAACCCCTTTCCCCACTGAAGTCAATATAGTTAGTCTTGATTCACAATGATATAATGGAGAACACAAATTGGCTTTCTTACTGTAGCAACCAACTTCACTTTCAGTCTGAGTCTTCTTGCTGACAGTGTTGATATTTTGTGTCTCACAATGAATTAAAGAAAATTAAGCACAAAGTGTGCAGTACAACTCATGGAAGTAGTGAAAGCCTAATGTGCTGCAGTAAATGTAGAAAACAAGACTTCCAAGTGTTTGCTTGCTAGAGGAATTTGTATGATAGATTGCTGATCTTCATGTCTCAGAAAGGTGGAAATTTTAACATCCACATGAGAACAGAAGGGTTTCCAGTAGGCAAGCGCAATTTCTAAAGCAAAATAATATTAAAAGAAAAACAGACTAGCCTTTTTTTTTTTTATGTAACATATTTATAAGGGAAGAGATGTGTAACTGTAGTGAAAGTACCTACTTGGCTAACTTCAGACTGTGGGCCACAGGAGAATCTGTAGCTTTGCTCCACTGACACTTGCTGACACAAGGATGTCTCCAGCACAAAGCTCATTTTATTTCAGCTTGTAAAGGAGAGGCAGAAATATTTGGAACTCACAAGAGAAAATTTAGGTTATAATATATTAACTATGGATATGCGTGTGATTCAAATCTGAAAAGGTATTTTTGGATGGCTTGAAGCTCCTCTCTGTGGGCAGTATTCAGTCCTACTCATTGACATTATGATTAAAAAACCAGACTTTCAATTGCTTAGTCTGCAGTGTAAAGAGTGAGGAAAGGTGTCAGTTCTTGAAACTTTTGAATTTCATAAAAATCATTGTAAGGACCTATTGATATTAAGACCACTTTTTAACAGAATTTAAGCTCAATTTACAACTATTAATAGCTTTGCAGAGTCAATGAAAATGTAAGTACAAGGAAGTATCCTGGAGTTTTTAGGCCAAATCAAGCAGATTTGTGTTTACTTGAATTTTCCTTTCTCGGCCCTAGTATTTCCAATTTGTCAAGCTTAATCAAGGTAAAAAGAATGTTGGCTGAATAGATTAAAATATTACAGAGGTGATGAAAACTGGTCACTGAGGAATAACACATACCCCTTTGCAGAGAGTGTATACAAGTCATATATAACTGAAGACTCAGTCATGCTCTCCCTACAGGTCAGCTGCACATAGGCATTCAATGATAGGTTCTGTGCAGAATAGAGATGAGACGAGCTCATGACATTTCAGATCAGAACTGTCAAATGTGCTGATTTGCTGAATGGAGAAATCCTTTTCTCATACCTCACTTAAAAAATCTTTTCTTTACTTGCAAGCTTTTATTCTCATGCTTCCTTTTTATTGCTACCAAGAAATAGCACAATTATGATTTATTAGAACAACCAACAGAAAACCATCATCATTACCACCTTTCTTCTCCCTGCGTATATGAGGGAGCATAGGATTTTGGATAAAGTAAATAAAGGCCAGATGGTCAGATAGAAACATCTGCTTGTGCTTAAAACAAACTGGTCATTCCATACACCAAGCAAGAAATTGCCTTTACATGCAGTAACATTTACATTGTTTACTTAGATGTATCTCCTGCTAGTTTTCCATAATAAGAAGACAAAAAGGCAAAAATAAAAAAAAGTCATCAGTTTTCTCTTGTCACCAAAACCTACTTTTTCTCTCAGTATCAAATACAACTTTCAAATTTTGAAAACAACAAATAACAACAACAATAACTGGCAAATTGGAAAAGCATGTGGTTTCGTTATTACACATGTTCTGTGAAATCACTCTTAAAAAAAGTCAAAGTTTTATATGCTAAATTAGTGTGTGGTTGTGTGGTTTTTAAGACTTCTGTAGCTTATAGATAGCATATGTACTTTATAATATGGTAGTTATTAAATAAACAGTAGGTATTCTCATGAATGGTAAAGGAATAGGCTTATAAAATCTGTGCAGTGTAAATTACCAATGCATAAATACAACTTAGGTTTGTATAGAGTATTTAAAGGAATTGTATGACTATTTTATAGGTTTAATTAAAAATACAGAGTTGAGTAAGAAACAAATACCAATGGCATTGAGGAATTAAGGTAAGGAAGAAAGGATATGTTCTCAGCTGACACTTAAAACCAGATAGTGTGTGTGGAGGCATAAATATTGAAGATTATTCCAGATGCTTGCAGCTGTAGAGGGGGTTCTGGCCCTGACGGTAACGACACAGAAGAGGCAGAATTGGCCCGCATAAGGGATGCAACAGGGACAGTATCTTGAAAATAAAATAAGCCCCAGATGCCTACCGGACAGCAATGAAATTAGTCAAGCAGGGGATATGAGAGATGCCACTGTACATTGCTGTGTGTAATATAAGAGCCGGGGACATTTCCAGGAGCACTGGGGTCGGGGATGCTACTCCAGAGAAGCCCGGGCTGGAGGAGGGCACCCTGCCAGGAGACGTGTCGGGTTGGGAGTGCCAGACCAGACAGAGAGCAGAACCTGGCAAGAGATAAGGAGAGCTGCAGTGTGGTGAGAGAAGGATTTTCAGATCGTGGAGCTGCGGCCATAGCAAAAGTTCATGTCAAGGTTAAAGCGATAGAGACAAATGGGAAGCACAAGTCTAGAAGAGACGTGAAGGAGACAGATTTATGTTTCATGGTGCTCATTCTGGTGAAATCAGAAAACAAAAAAGCCCCCACTGCTGTCTTGACAAAATTAGATCAAAGTAGATAAGACAAAAACATTCTTAGATTATTTCCACGTGTCAATGTAACAATAGATATACTCCAGTGAATTATAGGTCGCCAGTACCCAGGACAGAATAGTGACAACTGGTTCACTAAGTTATGAATGTACATTTAATATGTCTCTGGTAGTAACAAGTTAGTTCATCCTTTAGTGTACATTATTTCTTCTCTAAAGTTTAAGAGGGAATAACTCTAGAAGACATGGATATACTTATTTTACTGTAACATTTATGACATTGCGTCCTGTAATGACATGCAAATGGGAACCAATACATGCCTCTATCATACAGAATATTAGAGAGACTAAATGGATTTTTTGTGAAGTGAATGGATTAAAATGTAGCTTTTTTTCATGCAAAGGTAATTCAAACCAGATTGTTTTCCAGAAAATGGAGTGTTTGAAGAATTCAGTTCATGGTTAAAATGTACAAAGATACATAGGGAATTCTTTCACATGATCATCGCAATCAATGACAGAATGTAAATTTTTAACATAGGACATGAAACTTCAACAGTGTAAATAAAACTCTAATAATCCTAAACTACCTTTTCTGCCTCTCTGTGGGATTTTTGCATAGAATCTTCCCTGGTTCAGTCCTGAAAATTTACAGAAACACAGTACTACATTTATGAACTTTAATAAACACTAGAAATTTGCATCACAACAATTGAAACTTACTTTTGGATTTGCTATGCCTCCCATTTGAACTATTTGCCGTATTGAAAATACAATAACAAGAATGACAATTAATGCAGTGAACATACGTTTTGGTAATTCCTACTTTAAAATATAGCTTTTATCCATTTAAAATATGCTAGGGTATGAATCAAGAGTGCAACTGTTCACCTTTTTTTTTTAAGTAGGAGCCTTTATTTAAACCCATAATCTAAAGTATCTTAAGTGAGTAGAATGGAAAAGAGCAAATTAGTTCTAGTAATTCAAAGAGACAGAACAATATTTTTCTAAGCAAAAAGATTTTAAGGATCACAAACCTTTTTGCATCCTTTTTTGTCATTCATGTGGAACTTATTTCCCTTTTGATTGATGCCAGTCTACCTACTCAGTGCAATTATTTACAGACATGTTTCAAATAAATTATAAAGCTTGGTCTAAATATTCTAAACATGATAATCAACATATTATAGATAGACAGTAACTGTAAGCAGAGTAGATCTTGAGGATGTGCCAAATTACCCTCCATTAGTTCAGTTATTGAACTAAAGATACCAGCTGTCTCATTTGCAGGCAGTTTTGGTATTTTGCCTTCTGTATTGGCTGCTATCTATTGGATATTTCATTCTGCATTTAAGGAATCATTA
Source organism: Mycteria americana (assembly GCF_035582795.1). NCBI lineage: Eukaryota > Metazoa > Chordata > Aves > Ciconiiformes > Ciconiidae > Mycteria > Mycteria americana. Next base: position 141,341,780 of record NC_134366.1, on the reverse strand, counting down.
TTCCCACCAGGCATCAGCCTATATTTTGTACATGACCCTTTAAAATGGATACTTAGCTGCTGCTGACAAGTCAAAGTGGATAGCCTGTATTTTGCTAATATTCAAAAGCTCTTCTGATGCATAAGTATCATATACCACAATTAATTAATTGCTCGTAATACATTTTCAGGTTTAATGCTGAGTGAAACAGAATGGTGGGAGTCAGCAAAAAGAGCTGGGTAAGTATAAATTAACTTAAAACTTTGGTCATTCTTCATTAGTACTAAGAAGTTACTAATTGCAAACAGTCAATTACAAAACAAGAGAGCTACCAATCAAGCTTTACATGCATGAAAAGATAGTATGCTATCCTCGTCAAGCTGACCCTAAGGGTTGTACCTTGTCTAATGTGTTGAACTACTTTCACTAATATTTTATCAGTTTTAATTGCACTTAAAAGAATTAATTCAGTGAAACCACTATTTGAGAACATTTTTACAGTGTAATTGAGAACAGCATATGAAGTTTGCTGAATAAAAACTGAGCTATGAGTCATACATTTTGTTCGCTGAAATGAATTCTTATTCTACCAGTGTTAATCACTTTGTATTTTGCCCAGCTTATATAATCAGAGAATGCATAGGCATGCAAGAACTATACCTTTTGTTTCAAAACAATATGCTAACAAAGCCTTCACAAACTTTAAAGCCAATAAAACATGTTTACAAAATTTTTCTACATGATAGCGCAATCAAAATTACAAGATAATACAGCGTACATTCTTTAGGTTTAAGTTTCCTCTGACAACAGTTTATGCTGGAATAAATTCCACTTACATCAAAGGAATATTGAGCAAGTGTGAGAGAAGAATGAGATCTTTTTATCTCATTTTAGTTTCTAATTGATCAGTATGTCAAATTTCATGCCTACAAGGAAACTTTATCATTCCCGTGATGCTTGTTGGTTCTTTTGCAATAATATTTTGTGTCATCACTTTGTGCATCCACCAGAATAGTGTCATTTGCTCTCATTATCTTTCAGAAACCATTGTAATTTAAATTGTGAAGGAAAAAATACCTTATCCTCCCAGATAAGAAAAACGAACTCAGTTCATGACAGCAACAGTTCAGGATGAGTTGATATATTGGCCTGCATAATTAAGCACATTTGCTATGGGAACCCTTAATATACTTCCTAAAAAATTGGCATTAGGTAATTCCAGGAAAATGCCTTGCTTTCTGATCTATATCAGCAAAATTTCCCGAGATGAACTTTCATACTTTCTGAATCTCCACAAGATACTTTTTCGTGTTACTCAAGCAATTTTCTTCAACCTTGAGGTCTGAAAGGCATTTTTTCTCCTAAATTTCATTATTCTTCTAATTTCACATTTGTTACTATGCTAACATATTCTTTTTTCTTTTCCTTTAACTCCTGCAGATTTTTCTCCTTCACTGATAAGTTACTGATTCATTTTATTCCTGATTGTCTGCTCTCGTCTCAGCATCCTGCCTCAACCCACAGGTTTTATTTTATAATGCACTATGTTTACTTTATCTCACGGTAGTGACTTCCTGCATTGCATGTTTACCTGCCTGGTAGAAACTGTGGTGTATTACCTGAAACTATGGCATTGTTCAAGATTCCCTAACTTACTCTGGGCTACTTCTTCTAAAAATAATCCCCCAAAGGATTTACCTCCTTGTAATACCTGAGCTGATTATGTGAAATCCAAACAAGGATGGGGTGGTGAGACAGTGTACAGGTTTTGGCTGGGATGGAGTTAATTTTCTTCGTGGCAGCCCATATGGTGCTGTTTTAAATCAGTCACCAAACCAGTGTTGATAACACAGGGATGGTTTATCTATTGCTGAACAGTACTTACACAGCATCAAGCCTCTGTTTTTTCATGCTTCCCTGCCAGTGAGTAGGCTGGAGATGCACAAGAAGTTGGGAAGGGACACAGCTGGGACAGCTGACTCCAGCTGACCAAAGGGATATCCCATACCATATGGAATACCATCGTTCTCAGCAATAAAACCTGGGGGAAGAAAGAGGAAAAGGGGATGCTCGGAGTTATGGCATCTGTCTTCCCAAGTAACCAGTACACGTGATGAAGCCCTGCTTTCAGGAAATGGCTAAAGATCTGCCTGCCAATGGGAAGTAGTGGATGAATTCCTGATTTTGCTTTACTTGCATGCACAGATTTGCTTCACCTATTAAACCATCTTTATCTCAACCCATGAGTTTTCTTGCTTTTACCCTTCCAATTCTCTCCCCCATCCCCCTGCGGGAGAGCGAGCAAGCGGCTGTGTGGGCTTAGCTGTCTACCAGGGCTAATTCATAACAGGCAGTTAAAGGACAGGCAGTTCACCGGCTCTAGCTCCTTCATTAATATGCTCATAAGGTAATATTTATTAAGTATTGCCCAATTTATTGTGGACATGCATTTTCTACGTGAATTGTAGAGTACAACTAATATTTAAAAGTTTTTGTGACTTCTTTTAAAATGTTTTAAGCTATAGACCAAATGAAGGCTTAAGAGAAAGGCTGAGAACCTGTGGGAACTTGGAATCAGGAATCATTGGTTGCTTCTTGTTGACCAGCAGACCGTGGAGGAGGAATACGACCTGCTAAGGTGGTGATGTTAAAGTATATCACATGCTGCTCCTCTTCAGTCTCCAGGAAGAGATATCACAGAGATTATGAAATTAGAAGAGGCCAACACATTGACACTTGGGTGCTCTAAAGGCATTTCCTGAATCTACTATTAGCAATGTAGTAAGCTACCCTTATTCAGTAAATAACTTAGGAATTTTGAAGTGGCTGAGTTATTTCTTGGGAATCCACACCCCAAAATTTGGTCATAAGCAGGTGTCTCATGGTAGCTATTCACTTTTGAAAATTGGCCCTTAGAAGGAAAGAGCAAACTTGGGTACAATATTGGAAAATTAGTAATCATTCAGGAAACAGCTCCATAGTGTATTTCTCACATGAGTGTTTCAATCACTTTAGCAACATTTCTAGTTAAGCAACAAAATAAGAAAGAATATCGGAACAGTCCAAAACACTGCAGAGATTGGTTGCCTGCACAATCGGTATACAAGCTTACAAGAGACCTAAATAAAGAGTCATGTCCATTTATACACAGTAGTTCCACTGATTCTGGGTAAGTTCTTTAGTTTGGTGCAAGTCTACATAAAACAGAATTTAAGGTGCAGAGGAAAAAAAAAAAGATGTAGCCTCAAAGGAAAAACTAATACCTTTCAGTCCTTTATGAGACATCAGTGGTGTTAAATTATTAATATGATGATAGGTTAAGGACCATCTGTTTCTGCCTGTGGTCCCTGGTCCAATGGCCCCTGATCCAATGGTGGTCTTTCAGTTTACTTCACTTACCTTTAGATTTGCTTTGTCCACTGCAGCTGCATCATTCACAATAGTCTCCAATGGAAAAATAAAGTAATTTCTCGCAATGCACTTTAGATTAAGGCTCAAGTCTATTTCCACTACAGTGAGCAAGTGTTAGATGCACAGTTCCTATTAACAATAGAGAGAAATCTGTGCCTAATTCCCACATGCATCCTTAAGTGCTTGCCTGTTTACTGTGGTTTTAAACTCAGCCATTTCTTGAAACAGGTGAACAAATAAAAATAAACCAAATACAAAAAACTCTCCTAAATGTTATTTTTCCCCCTGACATCAAGCATAAAAATTATATCAAGCAACATTGCCTGGGCTTTATACAAACTGACACTGTTTTCTGGAATAAGAACTATGTTTTTCCACATTTCATGATTTTAAAAGTGCAAAAGTAAGGATTCTATTGAAGGTAAAATTATTTGCCAGTTGTAGAACTCTTTCTTCACATTTTTTCTGAGCAATAGAGAAGTGATAGAACCTTTTATGTTTATTTAGCATTTTTTAAATTAACTGCAGAATCCACTACTCTCTATGCTCACGTTTCTTGGAAAATTTTCTGGATGGACTCTAATCCTCCCATGGTAGTTTTTGAAAAGTGTAAAACAAAGTAATGCAATATCCTGATCTATTGAACCTTCCATAAGCTCAAGAACCAAACTACACGTAATTTAACAAAATGCTCACGTGTCCACTCAGAAAAACACTTACACATAGGTCTAGTTTTAAATCAATGGCTATATCTATCCTGTCTGAAAGAATGGTCTTTAGGCAGCTGTATACTGTCAAAAACATAAAATGCTTTCCTTCTACTTGAGTCTTTCCTATTTGTTTCCCGTGCCTGGACATTCCTGCATGCACAGATAGTCAGGACTTTACAGCAAGGACCACTGTCCTTGCTACTCAGTGCAGGTGGGTAGGGGGATGAGCATCATTTGGAGGACATCTGAACATGCCTATGCTAGTAAACTGAACAGGGTCAGGCCATGGATGCAAGCAGTGGTAAATGAGTGTCCATAGTGTTTAATGCTGGGATGCTGCCTGGAATGATTTTGTTCTGCTCCAAGTAGCTCTGTCCCAGGTATTGCCCAGCCATGGTTTGGCCAGTGGTGATGTGTCAGTAATTGTTCCCAATAGGCAGTACTGATAACTCCAGCAGGCTTGCAGAGGGGAAGAGAGTTTGGCTATCTGTGTGGCGATTATGTCTTGATCTATTTTATTTACAAGTATAGATGGCATTGTCAGAACCAGTGTGCAACATACAGTAGAGGCACAGCAGTAAGGCCTTAAAAATCCTGAAAGCCCTTTGCTTGGAGAAATCTGTGCTAATAAACATGGTCATTCAGGAACTAATAATAGAGTGGTCATACTAAACATAAGAAATGCTTATAAACCAAATGTGTACCTAATAGTCTCTTTGAAAGGAGAGGATTCCAGTCTGAACATGTTTTTTTTTTTTAATTTTGTTTTAAATAATAGGTCTCGCAGTATTTGCACGAGCGTAGGAGCCCTCTACAGCTACAGCTACTGTCTTTGCAGCTGTTATCCTCTGCTTTCAACTGCTATTGCTTTGTTTGGGGCGGGGTGACTTTTTCAATTAATTCTTTCAACAGATGTTTTCTAAGTTTGGACTCTCTTCCCTCTGCGCTCTTTCACATGTCTTCTTCTGCTTCCAAGCACTTCTGGGGCTATATGAACCTGACTTAAGCTGTCTGCCTGTCCTGCTGGTGCCATTTGCCTTTTCCTTTTCAAAGGGCTATTGCTATAACAGCTCTATTCTAGGCAGGGAGTGGGAAACCTTTGAAACTGATGCAGCTTCATTGCACAGTCTATCAGAAGGAAGCAACATAAAAGAAAAATCACTTCATACCTGTCTAACTGCTACAGGATTTAGCAAATTTTAAACAAATGACAAGTAGATATATATTTTTATATGCTTATTACCTGGCTGCAGAACCACATTGATTTCAAAGGCATTTTCTCCCTGCACAGAATAGAGGGGCAGCAAAAATTGTTCTTTGAAGAGAAAATGCCACCATCAGGAAAGGAAGACAGCTCAGGCAGCTCAAAGAGTCCCAAAAGTGTTAGGGAGCCACGGAGGACATCTAAAGGGGAAAGTCCAGGTTGTGAGCAGCCTGAGGAATTAGTTTAAAAGAACCCCTTTTCCCCACAGAAATCCTTCAGATGAAGCGGCAGCTGTTGGATTCTTTCACGGCTAACATAGAGGGATCAAGCGCAAACAGTTCTGAAAGTCCTGCAAACCAGCAGAGGATAACTAAAAGGTCTAAGTAAAGAGCAGGTCGTACATTAAGGCATTTTCCTCTCCTGGCATGTAAAGTGAAGAGGGGGAGGGAGAGCAGAAAAATGAATAATAAGTCATATGTAAGATTCAAGTTTGAACAACCACATTCTAACTAGATGTAGCTTGCAGCTTTAATTAGATATAGTGTTTTTCTTTTGCTATTAAAAAGCTGCCACCTTTCACTTCAGAGGTGACTACATTTCAATGGGGGTGAAGGATAAGCTATTTGTACTTTGTTGTGTAATGCCCCCAAGCACCATATAAAGAAAATGACTATTGTACATGCTTTGTAGCTTGTAAAGTCCTTTGAAATAAAAGGTGGACTATAAACATAATATAAAAAGGACTACTGATGAAGAACTATATAGTCTTGATAAGTATGTGTTTATTGGCAGGTAATTAAAAGGAGTCATCAGATCAGGGCAAAGCTTTTATCCCCAAAATTTTATAACCATATTTAAGCCATTCATTTGTGAGGTATTTAGATGATTAAAGATTGAGAGATACTAATAAAAATAAAGACTTTACTCTGTTTCTGCATTAATAGTATGCAAAAGGTGTATAAACAAAGATAATGGCAAGAAAGAACTTTCTTTGTCAACATAACCTTTTTAATTTAAAAATATATTTAATTGAAAGATATATCTCGCCATGAAAACAGGGGTTATTTAGCTATAACTGGTCTTTGAAATGCATTGCCTACAGCTATATTCACACTGTACCTATACAGAAGATACTCAGGGAGGAGGTAGCTGATATTATGGCGAGGCCTGTTAGAAGGACTTGCATGTACATCCATCTAGACAGCTTCTTTATTAGTGTAGTGTGAATGTATATATGAGAACACTTTTTGATAGCCCTACATGAAATTTCTGTCAGTTATGTTTACCTGTTCATAGCCTTAACTACAGCATCAGCCAACCCTCTTCTGAACACACAGTCTTACAACGCAAATCCTTCTTTCCTGTCAGCTCCTAAATCCCTAGAAACCTTCAGACACTAGAAGGAAGGAAGAATGGCTTGTGAATGGATGTTTAGGCAAACAAGTTACAAGTAAATCTTTTCTTCACTTAAAGCACTTGCCTATTTATTCCTTCCAACTCTACATGACCCCAAGTAATACTCCTTACAAAACACCATCTACTTAGAGGAGGATCACTGACTGATGAATCAAGCCTGAGGGACAATCTTCCCTTCCCTATTTGAATCAGCATACCATTCGCCAGCTCTATACCCCTGGCATTTCAAACCATGAGACTTCAGCAACAGTAAGTATGAATTGAGTTCCATATGACAGCTTGAAAGGATCAAGTATGAAGATGTTTGTCTGCTAGATCCCTGAAGTTTCTTAAGTAAAGTGTCCCCTAATCAAAGCAAGATAATTACTCTCAGTAATTTTTCCAAGGTATCCAAGGAGCTTGCTATTCAATGAGAAGTACTCTGGGTTCAGATCACTAGTCATACAACTTAAGTGCCGATACAAGGTGATGAACTGCCAATAGCCTCTTCTAGTCCATATACAAAAATGATGTATGCTCAAAATTTAAGGTTTAGAATATGGTTTCAGATTTGAAGACATGAGACTGAAGTATTTCAAGGCCTGTTATTCAAGTCACATTAGTCTCTGGATTCAAGCTAAACTCTGATACTACTTTAGGTGAATTATATCCTTCCCAAAGTTGGAGTGTAAACAGAATCAGCTATATGAACTAAATTCTTCCTTATATTTTTCTAGCTGTCAATACCACTGTTTTAATGAATCTGAATGACAGAGAAATCAATGGGTTTCTGTTTCAAAAGGCCGGCTCCCCAGGTCTTTAGTCTATTTATGGTTAACGTTTCTGATGTAGAAAATGACCAAAATCATTTCAGCAGCTGAATGAAAGAAAATCAGCAATGCTTACTCTGAGACAGAATATCAAGTAAATTTAAATAGAACTGAAGAACTTTGGCTGTAGGAAGTGTAGGAACTTAAATAGAGAAAACAATTGATTTTCTCACTTGCTGGAAAATACAATCCATTTGACTGAATCTTTTGTGATGTTAGAATGCCAGAAAATATATAGCCCAGACTTAAGTTCCCTCCACCATTCACAGGAAGAAGTGGAGAAAACTGAATCAGGCGATGTATCTGATCCAAAAAAGTCTAGAAATAGTGAAGTGGTTACTGTGTCCCACACTGAAAGACCCTCAAGATTTTAACCAAAACTATCTCATCCATTCTAGAGTCAGGAGACTCAGAGTTGCCACATGCCAGCCTCTGCATGACTGGATGTCTTCAGACATACGAGGAACTGGAAACTGGAATATATTAACTTCTCTGACTAGTACAAAACAAGCAGGAAGACCTGTGTTTCTTTTCGACTTCTATGGAAAAAATATCACTCTTGGCATACTCCCATTCCTTCAATGTATCTTTTAAAACATCATCCCATACCCTGTTTTCTCAAAATGTCTGAACTTATTAGTATGTTTTGGGCTATGGGCAGATAAACTGTAAGAAACTGTTTCAAAGCAGTCTGTCAATAGACGGACCGTGTCCTTGCAATGTGGATGAGTTTTCATTCCATCTTGAGTTTTGATACAGGATATGTTGATGGTATCATCTGCTATTATCTGCATATGATGACCCCGATGCAAACATAAAATATTGAGTCATGGATTTGTGGGTGAGGGAGGGCAGTGGTTGTCTTTTACCTTAGCTTTAGCAAGACTTTCAATACCATTTCTCACAATATTGTTGTATGTATGTTGTATTACAATATTGTACTCTGGATCAGTAAAAAAACTAGTGGGATGATTGAGCTCAGTGGGTAGCAATTAATGGGTCGTACTCTAACTTGAGGCAGGGAACCTCCAGAACCACAGGGGTCTATCCTTGCGCCTCTTTCTACTATCTTTGACAATGATATGACAGAAGGAACTGAGTGCACCCCCCATCAAGTTTGCAGATGACACAAAACTGGTGGGACCACATGATACACTTGAGAGCAGAGCAGTCATTCATTAACTTTCAGAGTATTCAAGATCTTTCTGGAGAAGAATGTCCACTAATAAGAGTAAAGAAAGCAGGAGCTGAGATCAAGATTTCTAGTGCCATACTGAATGGTATGATCTTGGACTAGAAGTGATGTTGACGTATGGTGAATTTGTTTTTTAACAGTGAAGGCCTATGTAAAACATCTTGCAGGCTGAAAGATATGAGTCAGTCTCCTTCTGAAGTGACAGAATCACCACTGCAGATATCACCATTCATTATCCAGATTACTGATTAAGCCTTCAAAGCTTCTTCCATCAATATGGATCTCCAGCTTTTGTGGGGTTTTGGGGTTTTGGTTTCTTTTTTTTTTTTTTTAAATATCCTGAAACAGCCATTGCAGAATGTTCTCCCCTGAGATTAACAGAAATGCATATCCAAATCCTGTTACAGCATGGCACAGCTTTATAGGAAGCACAGCCAAAGAAACACCAGTAGGATTTGGAAGTTCTAGATAAAATTTTGGTTAGTGTAACTCTATGCTGATAGCATCTCTTCACCACTTGTCAAAGTGCTATTCCATGTGGAAGCATGGCAACCTGTTCATTAAAAGATATAGTGCAGGAAAAGATGCTGATATAGAATGAAAGGGAAAATTGCTTTGTGCCTTTACAATGGACCTTCCACAAAGATCTGTCTCAGTGCTGACGAACAGGGAGTCAATGACCCTGAACCAGAAGTTTTCTTCAGTACACAAGCTTTTTTGCCTTTAATTAGTATGAAAAGGAAAGAAAGCTGAAGGAAATTAGGCCTCACAGGGCACTGATCATACTTTTGGCTTCTTTTGTTGGTCCAATGGAAGATTTACATTGATTGCAATGTTGCAGTTTAATGACTGCAACACTTCATCACTGAATAGATTTTTTTCCCTCAGACAGGACGCTGTCAGTTGTGGATTGGACCTCCTTAGGGAAACTAAAGCATTGTAGCCTTGATTACCTCTGTAACACCACAACCATGAATAAAGTACTAGCAGCCATGTCTACAGTATTAAATGGGGTTTAGAACGCAATTCTTATATTCTGAAACATTCCTTCAGCTATTAATACCTCAAAATAATTGCAAAACTCCTGAGAAAAAATTAGAAGATGAGAAGAATTTGTCAAGTATATCTTGACAAACGAACAAGATACGTGAAATCAGAAAGGGGTATAATTTCTTGCTGAAAGAACCATTGTGCCTCCAGTCTCTAATAGGAGAGGACTTTCTGCTTATTCCTTGTTATCCCTCTCCATAACTAGAGCTGTCACAAGTTAGGACGGATCTGAATGCCCAGATATAAATTAATATTTCTTTCAAGACCTGCAATTTCCTACCAACATGCCTGAACAATGATCCAGAGGAAGAGATCTTAGGAAGAAGCCATGGCTCTCAAGGTCTTCTTAAGGTAATGACTATTAGAGAAGGATGATGCAAACTCAAAAGCCAATAGGGCAGGAAGTAGGTCCACACACATGTTCAAGTCATCCTATTCTAAGAATGAGCCTTGAACAGCCTAATGCCAGAATCCATTATCTTGGCTGCACTTCCAAAGGTGCAAAGTGGTTATTGTCAGGGGATTCTAGGAATACCGTGGTGTGAAGATAATTAACACTTTTCAGAGTGCTTGCTCTTCCCTGCAGTGGGGATGTACAGACTTTCCAGGATGGAAGCTGGAAGGAGGCTCTCTGCTGTGCCTTTCTATTTGTTATAAGAGGCCAAGATGTCTTGGAATAAAAGGAGTGGAAAGGGTATGGAAGTCTACTTTTCTGGCACCAGATGACACTACTAGTAAACATTTGTAACTCCACATAATTTTGTGTAATTTGCTCACACGGGTAAATACTAGCAAGATTATTTTCTTTTATGCAACAGACAGGGAAGGTGATGAACATTTATGCCCTTTCATTCAAATGGTTGATAACAACTGAGAGATGGGTCTACTTGTAAGCCCTGCCACCTCCACATGATGCACAGAATGTTTTGTTTTCCCATTTTCTAGGGTTTTTGATTGTTGTTTGTTTTGTTTGCTTGTTTTTTTTCATTTTGGGAAAACCATATAAGGCGGAAAAACCCAAACCAAAGCTTTCTGCTAAACACAAGGTGCCAGCCTGTAAGGAAAAAGAAACCAAAACACAACAATGTGTGAGAAATCCTTCACTAGAGAAAAGGCAGAATTTCCCCAGAGAAACTTGTAAAGGAATTTCATTTGAAAAAAATGTCTTATGCAAAGTAAAATGAGCCAGTCAAAAACATATTCTGAACTCAGTAAACTAGAATGTGAACAACTACTCTCAGAAAGAAAATTGGAATATGCAGGAAAGACTTTAAACCAGCTCAAAATGCTGTTCATAGAACCAGGCCTGAAAGAAGCTGTTGAGGTAAAGTTACCCTCAGGCAATCAGCCCCAACCTGACATAGACACGGGCAAATTAGTTGCACAAGTACTGTTAACAGAGCTCACTCTGCAGCAGAAACAACTGTATTCCAAGACGGAAAAACACAAGCTGGAGACAGCGAAGAAGAGGTAGGAGACAGACTGGGTGGCAGGGAGAGCTGGTGATGCTGCTCAGAAAGCTTCGGCAGCAAAGGACTAGGGGCAGTTAGTACAGGTGGAGCAGCCTCAGGCGGTCAAAAGGGAGGGAGTGGACACAAACCAGGGGCAATAGCTCCCAGTCCCCTCTCTGGAGACCTGTCTCAGTAAAATAGGTCTGTGCTGTGAAGAAGGATGCTATTTTAGCTAAGAACCTGTGTTAACATGCCAGTTTGTGACAGTACATATGGTCACGTACATGGGTAAGTAAAAGGGCGAGTAGGTTATTATGGTCTTGTGTAATATCTGAGGTGGAAATTTTCTTATCTTTACCTTCAATGTTAAGCTTCAGGTTTGCAAAACATGTTATGAAAGCCTTTGCATTACTGTTCTGTACTGATATTTTTGTCAGGAAAAGTTAAAATGGGGCTCTTTACATAGTAACATAAAAAAGCAAAAAGAGCAAAATATTCTAATAATTTAATTTATGAAAATAAAAATCTTTCATCCTTTGTTTTAATCCCACATTTACCACACAAATAAGGATGAGAAGAGCAAAGTAAAGGTATGAAGATGCACCACAAACAATACGGTAATAAATGTCACAACTTGTTTGAAACAGTTATGAAATAAGTAAAAGCAAAACATTTAACACTTACGTTGAAAAATATGCTTCAAGAATAGGTTTACAGTTTTAGCTTTGCATCTAGTTTTAGTTTTGCATCTCATGCTATAAAACAGCCCCATCTTTGATGGGTTTGCAATCATGTGAGACAATATTTTGGTAGGCAAAATTTTCAGAAACACAAAAAATAATTTTCAAATAAAACCACTGTCTGAATTGACATATAGCAAGACTCTTCTTAAACTTGCTTAACTTAGAAACTCTACAGATGTGCAGTTTGTCAGCCCCTTTATGTATAGCTAGGGGGCTTGGAGTGCTATGAACATACAGTAAGTTCTTGCATTTTACTGCATTTAATGTGGCACTGCCCCTTGTACCAAAGGTATTAAGCCTCTTGATCTTACAATCTCCTGCTGCTGCAACAACTGAGCAGTACATTTCAATACTAAGGAGGCATATCACTCATCTCCTTTGGGGTCTCCAGAACTCCTGCTACAGTGATGGGTATAGAGGCTTAATGCTGTTATAAGCATCTAGTATGGACAATTGTCACAATTTAATTAGCTGCACAGTCCAGTGTGTATTACAGTCAAGTATTTATGTCTTTAAGGATTCTGTGTTACCTCTGTGGCTTAACAGAAATCCTTGTAGTACAAAGTCAGGTGCCATATAACTATTTTCTTTAACTGATAACATGATTTCTCATAAAGTTCAGATTAAGAGATTTGCCTTGATGACTTTTGGTTTCTCTGATGTTATTTGCACATATTTATAGGGATGCAACTGCCATTGTTCCAAACTTACTTTGTAAACATATCATAACCACCACAAGTCAGGGTCCAATTACAGGCTAATGTGCTTTCTTCTATGCTTTCCACATGGTTGATATACACTTCCAGACAATTCGTGCTGCTATGAAACACTAAAAGAGGAAAGTATTCCATGGAGCATTTATATATTCAATCTTTAGCATGCCTGAGTGGGATTCACTTGACACCTATTGCTAACCTGTACGAATGCACAGGTCATTTATCTGGTTTGCTTGTGTAGTTTCTAAAGAGGACAGGCAATTCTGCAGTGTGATTCACCTAATCATTCCCTAAAAGTCCCTTTCTCTCCATTGACGATACAGGGAAGCTGGGGAGATTAGCTCCGACACAGACAGCGAAGCTCTGGCTGTCTGCAGTCATGATGTTTCAGCAGCTGCAGGATGACTCCAGCCCACGTGAGGTATGATGACCCTATTACACGGCGAGGGCAGTCTGAGGCCAGGCTGCCACATACCGCATCAGCCCTCGCTATTTGAGATGTCAGGGCTGAAGGAAGAACCCTCAAGGACTCTCGCAACTGTGACTATACCCAATGCATGCAAGCCCAATGCACTACAGCTGGGCAGGTAGGCAGTGCGTATAATATAGACTGAGTGCCAGGTACCCAACCTGTCCATGCCAGATCCAACAAAAAGACTATAAAACTTAAAATCACTCCGAATTTTGCTTCAGAATTTATCTCAAGCCCTTACCTGGGTGCGGGCTCACATCTGAACAGACCAGAGGTGAGGTGAGTTTGGACATGAAACGCTGTCAAAAATAATAAATAAAAAGTGTAAATCCACCCTTTGGTGACACAATAATTATATTGTTTGCAGCATACAGACAGATTGTAGCCTTATTGTACCCTGAGCACAACTAGGCCCCAGAGAGCGGGACAAGACTGGGTCACAGAAACCTCGAAAACAGCAAGCATTGATTCAGTGTCTCACTCACTAGAAAGAATTAACACCTCATACAAATGAAGGTCAAAATATCCTATTCAAGGATACAGAAAAATGCTATCAATTGAAATAAACGATTTGAAAGCAATAGAAGGTAGTACCTCACTCACTTTTAACCCTCTCTACAGCCAAAATCACGACCTACTATATGTAGAGAAAGCTTATTAGTAGAACCATATTTTGCACTGCTTATGGAACATAGTATAAGAACATCTTTGCAGGCTATGCAATGCACCAAGCATAATAATGTCCTCTAAAGAGTGTAATGCCAAGTATTATCCATATCTATTTCTAGTAGCTACCCAGCATGGACAAAAACTTTTTATACTGTGATACAGCTCTTGGAGATTCTCCAGTTACTTAAATGACAGAGTGCTTTGGTTTTGGAGCAAAAAACTTGCTGTGCTCTTTTCTTACTTACCATTTGTGAATTCCATGTGGTCACATTATGCATAACTGTGCAATGGCAGGAAGTGGAACAGTTCACCACCAAGTCCTCTGCAGCTACTGAATGGTTCCTTTCTTGAAGCAATTAATGCAATTTTCCCTGCTAAGGAGGGCATAATCCATAGTAAAAAGTGGAATAGCAGTTTTATGATATTATTAATTCATTTAATTTTGCCTTAATTGGAATTTTTCAGTACACAGAAGGAAGTCATCCACCAGCCATCTGTTCCTATATATTGCAGTCATTGCTAAATTATCCTGTATTTAACTTCTGTTAATAAGGTTAACATGGGAGCTTTAGCATAACACCATTGCTCCTCTCTGTACTATGTCCATTTAAGAATGTATTTCATTGCTACCCAAGAGGACTTCATAGGCAGAATCAACTTCTCTTAAAGTGTAAAAACCTGACACTGTTCCTTACTAAAACTTTTTGTCAGTGCTAAGTTAGAATAGCTTGGCAAGGAAGCAAAAAAGCTGATAGTTGACAATTTGAAGAGTAGATTAAGTAACAAGTTTATAAAGCTGACATTCTATATCAGTGAATTCTGAATACTGTCAATCTCTACTTTTATACCCCTAGAGTATTTCAACAATTAATGAATATATGAGGAAGGTTCTCACATGGACTACAGAGGTTTTACACTACTGTGGTAGCATAAAATCACAACCTGCGCTGGGACCTGGTGAAGGAGAATTTTTGCTGTCATACGGTTACTGTAGAGGAACTCATATAAGCTTGAACAAACATTTCCCAAAGTCCCCGTGTTGCCTTGCAGAAATCTGGAGTACATAATTCTTCAGAAGTAGCAAACTAAATTATCATTCACAGACAACAAAAAAAACCCCATTTGTTGTAGTGGAGGAAGCTGCTAAAATTATACAATGGTTCAACTTCACATGCCACCCTGCACTCAGTTTTGAAGTTGGAAATAATACAGAGGTGGCTGAAATCCACCTTAAATCTTCCCTAACACAGAGCTGAAAACTATGGCATGTCCAAAGTAACAGTTGCAGTATCTATAAAATGCATTTCAAGCTTCGTAACTGCCTTAGTTACTAGATTCCTCTCCAGGATGGATGCAGATAAGAATGACAATTATTAGGGATTGAATCTCTTCATAAAGAAACAGTTGAGATTGCTGGTACATTGAAAATCACACTCTAGCATGAAACTGAATTAAAACCAGAAATGAAATCTTAATGCTTTAAACAGCTACTTTGCTAATGAATATAAGCATTTATTTACATAGTTATAGTTAGAATCTCAAAACTATTTTTAGCTTTTGTTTCAGAAGATATGGCAGTCTGCAAGCAGTGTAAGTGAGTGCTAAATTGGGAAAGGGTTAAGATTACGCATTTCTTAATTCGCAACTCAAATTTGGGCTGAATTTATTTGGGTGGGGAGGAGGTGAGATAGAGGTCTCAAAGAAACACATGTAGTTTATATCACCATAATATACCCTAAGTTTCCTTTTACTCTAAATTTTATTGGCATCCAAACCAAAGCATTCTACATGGAAAAGTCATTAAAAAAATCAAACCCTTCTGATTTCACTTCCAATTTAAAAAGCTTTTAAACTGGAAAATTGTTCCTCAGAACCTGCATTATTGCTAAGATAGTTTCATTAAATAAATATGTATCACTGTAAAAAACAAATGCAAAGCAATAACTGCCTTGAAGGACTAGATTCAGTATAGACCAAAACACATTATAGCTGTCCTGGGTCTTCTATTTTTACTTGTAACCAAATGAAAAACTCAGTAAATAATATGAGCACATACATCAAAGGGATCTTCCAGAAAGTTAATAAGAAGCAAGGAAAAGAGAAATAGAAGGAAAAAAAGAAAAAAAAACCCCAGCAACAAAAGAACCCCAACAACGGAAAAACCACCAGCCTGCTTATGGCAAATTTGCTTGTAATAGGAGGTGGCTTGTTCAAGTATCCTTATAAAAGGGGCAGATAGAAGTAGGGCTTAAGTACTATATTTATAAACTCCTTTCTGATTTCCATGTCATGTTTGTTCAGGTTACTTAGCTGAAGATACTGCTTCTGTTACTATCATCTCTGCAAAGTCAATCCAACAGATTAAATTAAACCTTCTTTCTTTCTGCCTCACACATCATAAAAAAAAAAAAAAGTATTTCAGAAGGTGCGTGCTGTTTCTGCTATCTGTTGGTAGTGATGGATGAAACAGAAAGAATAGAGTTTGATTTAATCAGATAGCTTAACCTTGCAAGGAGAAGAAAGACACCTATATAATATATTCATGTGTGTATTTTATTTTCAGACATATGTGTCCATGCATAAGTATACATTCTAGACGTACAGGTCTATCATGTCTCACTTTTTATATTACAGTGAACATATAGAAAAGGCACAGTTTACTGTATTTCATGCACAAGTCTACCAATATTTCATTCAAATGATATTTTGTTAATCTTACATTACACAAAGTAGGTTCCCTGCCCAAAGGAATCTGCAGAGAAAAATCTAGTCAACACATTACAGAGGGAGAGGGAGAGCTAAACATTCTGCTTTTCAAAGAAAGCGTGCGTCGTAAACATTTAACAAGAGGGATTTCTCATCTCTTCAGTATATTTTCTGCATCCTGTATTAAGCTAATGGTTTCATTTTAAGAAGACTCGTGTTTTCACAGTTCCACCTTCATCCTTTCATTCCATTAAACATGATGGCCCAAATCCTGCAAATACTCATAGACAAATTCATATCATAATTTCGTATTAAAATTAAACATATATACAAATACTTTCGGTAATGAATTCTGTCACACACTATCAAAACAATCACAATATTTGTTGTCTATTTTTTTTTTGCAAAAAGTTGCTTAACTGTCTGCCTCAATAGATATATTGTGTAGATCTAAGCCCTGAGATTCATAGAAAAATGCATACTGTGTGCTTCCTTCATTCATTTGAAAATGGGAAGGGGATTGCATCATGAGCAGGCTGTTTCAATTATATTTTGATATTTTTTGCCATTTGAAAGATAGCATGTTACAAATCATGTCAGAATATTTTTCCTACTGGACTTTTATATCTATCCAACAGTCAAAATATTATTTGTGAAGCGTGAACATTTTAATAACTATTCTTCTGGTTTTGTGAGCTAGTTGACACTGTATAATAGCAGAAAAATGAAATCGTGTTGAAGATTTATCAGAACAAAACACTAGGAATGATGAATCACAAGTAATGAAGCAGGAGCTAAAGAAGAAAAAATGTGCAAGTTTTTGCTTGATTGAAGAAATGCTAATACATATTGGTATGTAAGTTGTGACATCCTGATACATATGTACAGATACAGCAGTATTTTATAATCAAAATAATGCAGTAGGAAATAATCCCTGGAAACAAAATTTGAAGACCTCATTATCTGTGTGGTGTTAACCAGATCAGCGCAGGCACGGAGTGAGTGCCTGGGGTCACAGCAAGGTCAGTTTAGGAATAAGAATTGCACACCAGGTCTGGGTGTAAGTGCTATACATACGGTTCAGAAGACATTGGAGAAAAGGAGGAGAAGGCGGCATATAACTTTACTGAGAAAGTTCAGGATTTGGTGGGAATTCATAAAATGAGGAGTTGCAATTGCTGTAAACGGACTGCCTAACTCGAAAGCACTGTGCAGCAGTGAAATGGGCAGCTTTTTGCTCTCCTGCTACCGAATATCCTTTGAAATTGCAGATCAGGGTCAGAGCTACAGAAGACAGACTAGAGGGGTAAGTGGCTAACCCTGGGTAGGAGAATCTACTAGGGTCAGATATCCAAACTGAATTAAATCCATCCATCCTCTTATGAACTCAGAAGAGAAGTAGTCTGACCCTCCACCATTTATATATAGTATTTACCATGTGCTAAGAAGGTGCGAAAGATCTAAGGGGAAAGAACTCCATTTATTAGCATTTTAAATCCACTTTTATGTGACATAGCAAATGTTACTATCTTCTGAGCCGGAACACATACTCTGAGCCAAAATATTATGAGAATGTCTTAATGGATTGTATGGCCGTCTTCTTATTTTGAGCCCTTATTTTGAACTGGACACACACTGAACAGGACTGACAGCTTAAAACATACAAGCAAAATACAGAAGCCAAGAAAGTATTTATCTAATTTCTGAGAAATAGGGCCACAAAAATTATCAAAGGCATGGAACACCTCTCCTGTGAAGAAAGGCTGAGAGGGTTGGGGTTGTTCAGCCTGGAGAAGAGGAGGCTCCGGGGACACCTTATTGTGGCCTTTCGATACTTAAAGAGGGCTTATAAGAAAGATGGGGACAGACTTTTTAGTAGGGCCTGCTGCAATAGGATAAGGGGTAATGATTTTAAACTAAAAGAGAGTAGATTTAGACTAGATATAAGGAAGAAATTTTTTACGATGAGGGTGGTGAAACACTGGAACAGGTTACCCAGAGAGGTGGTAGATGCCCCATCCCTGGAAATGTTCAAGGTCAGGTTGGATGGGGCTTTGAGCAACCTGATCTAGTTGAAGATGTCCCAGCTCACTGAAGGGGGGGTGGACTAGATGACCTTTAAAGGTCCCTTCCAACCCAAACCATTCCATGATTCTGTGATTCTACGAAATATGAAGGCCCCATCTACTGTATATTTCCTTTCCACACAATAGACTTTCTACCACCAGCACCTCTTTTCCTTAGGACTACCACATATACCAGGTGTACTAGGGTCTATTGTTATTCTCAAGGACATTTTTTCATCTTCTGGTTTAAAACACACCCTACACTTCTAAATACTGTCCCTCTACCTTTTCCCAAATAGAAAAGTGTTCCATAACTTCTCTTCCATACCAAAGCAAAGAGAAAAGCATTTCTATAAGGATGGCCGAAGTGAGCCCTTTTCCCAGCAGTGCAATACAGCAGCATCAGTCATTGCTGCAGCTGCCACTGGATCTAACATCCATGAGGCACAAGAGTTCAGAAGTGGCCTGTAGCTGCTGAGTCTAAAACTTCATTACTGGTTGCAGGTACTGACTGAAACTCTGAACTGCGTGAAATTATAATAGCTTTCCCAAAAACTCAAAACTGATTAAAATATCACTGGTCATAAGACTCAAATAAAATCAAACCCTGATTGCTAAGGGATAGAATTAGAAGAAGGGAACAAGTATTATTTTAATTAAAAGCCATGAAAAATGTTCTGAACTCAATTTTTTACCTGTGAACGGAAGACCATGCCCCTCATCTTTATCGTGAGACTTGAGGTATATACACACCATATGCTGCAATGCCATGTAGACAAGACAAAGCTAACCTGGGTTCCAAGAGCAGTCTTTCCATATTAGGGAAACAGATCAGAGAATCACAGAATCATAGAATCATAGAATCCTTTAGGTTGGAAAAGACCTTTAAGATCATCGAGTACAACCGTAAACCTAGCACTGCCAAGTCCACCACTAAACCATCTCCTTACACCACATCTACAAGTCTTTTAAATACCTCCAGGGATGGTGACCCAACCACTTCCCTGGGCAGCCTGTTCCAATGCTTGACAACCCTTTCACTGAATAAATTTTTCCTAATATCCAACCTAAACCTCCCCTGGCACAACTTGAGGCTCTTTCCTCTCATCCTATAATTTGTTACCTGGGAAAAGAGACCAACACCCACCTCTCTACAACCTCCTTTCAGGTAGTTGTAGAGAGCGATAAGGTCTCCCTTCATCCTCCTTTTCTCCAGGCTCAACAACCCCAGTTCCCTCAACTGCTCCTCATAAGACTTCTGCTCTAGACCCTTCAACAGCTTTGTTGCTGTTCTGTGGACACGCTGCAGCACCTCAATGTCTTTCTTGTAGTGAGGGGCCCAAAACTGAACACAGTATTCGAGGTGCAGCCTCAACAACGCTGAGTACAGGGGGAACGATCACTTCCCTAGTCCTGCTGGCCACACTGTTTCTGATACAATATCATATGATTTCCACAAAATAAGAAGATAACTTAGGCAGCATGAAGGTCTTCATAAATAATAGAGAGCTGGTTTACTTACATTCACTGGAAAGAATGCATGGAACCATACATAAGTTACATTGTGTTTTCTTTGACATGCTATGGAAAAGGGATTTCACTTTTCAACTTCACAGGATAAGATGGCATAGGAGATGAAAAAAACTCAGACAGTTTGATTTTTGACTCAATAATTTAACCTGCAATTTTCCATGAAAATTGCAAAATACAAAGTTGTAATAGCTTATTGTTATATATAAACAGATATATTCTTTTGCATCTACTTGAGTGGGCTAGGTCTAAAGGATTATTTTGTTCTACTGGAAATTATGTTTATACAGTAATCATAACACAAAACACACAAACTTAATAATACTACTTTCCATGTCTAATGTCTACTGTACCATGTACTGAGGTATCTGAAAGCAATTTTACAACTAGGAACTAGGCACAAAGCACCTCTGCTGATGTGGAATGACAAAACATTTCCTATTCTACCATTGGAAATGCTGAAGTACAGAATGGCTAAGCAACACATTTTCCAAAGTGATTCTTGGATTAATGTTTATGGGTTTTTGCATGTCGGACCCTAAAATATGCGTGGAAAAGTATCAGAAAAGTAGCAAACTCTTCTAGGAGAGAAGTTTCAGGTTCTGAAAAACTGGGGGAGAAAGTTGTAATGATTTCTACAGGTCAGATGAGACAAGCTTTTCTGGCATCAAAAGTGTAAATCTGTGTCCGATGCTTTGCTGACTTCAGTATATGCAAAACAAGTTTGTTTAGATTAATATATTTACTCATTCAAATGTTACCTGCTTCCAGTTGATACTCTCTTACACATTTAATTAGCTAATTTCATTTATTAGCATGTTTGCTTGTACTTGCTAATGCCTACATAATCCAGATGAAATTGGGCCTTGAGTGTGCTATGTGCTATTCAAATTTATACTAATAGACAACCCAGCTCTACATACACATTGATAGTCTAAATACACACAAGAGATACAAGGTGAGAAGAGTCACAGGGACACAAAGAAATAAGCCTTTCCCAAGCCATTTAGAAAGATAGTGATAGACCTGTAAAGAAAACTTGCCTTCTACGTTCCCAGTAAAGAAGTCTAGTCACTTAACTATTTGGCCTTTCATTTCTTTTTCTAGTCAGCTGATTTAAGGATAGGTGATTGAAAAGAGACTGTTGTACCTTCAAATGTATTAACAGATGGAAGAGGCAAAGTATGGAAAGCTACATTAGAACATGAGAGGTCTGCAAGCAAAGCACTCAAAATTCATGATATGGCACAGAATAATTCGCATGACATTGTATTCCATTCTTATGTGAGCACATGCTGTTTTTCCCTTCACTGTTGAAAGAAAAAAGTATTCAACACTGCTTCTTATGCCTATTGTTCAAAGCTGTGGCTCCTGTACTTCACACTGGCCAAGCTCTGCACTGAATAAAGATTTTACTTTCTTAGATTTTCATTTGATGCTCCGTTAGCTTTTAGTTTGCTCCATAAAGCTTTATATACTACCTGTAAGAAAACCCCTGTTTAACCAAGAAGTATTATGACCCCCCATTTTACTAACAAGTAACTGAAATGGAGACGTCCTTAGAAACTTCCAGCAAGTCATACACAAAGTCCCTGGCAAAGAAAGGGATGAAAGCCAGGTGTCCATGAAACCATGAAACTCATCTTTACCTTGCAGCTGATCCTTATTCCATTCACTGCACGCTATATACCTATTTCAGTGCAAGAAGCAGTAGACATCATTCTGTTTCACAGACATCATTCAGACATTGAAGAGTATAACACACAATACTCTATATCATAGCAATTCACTGTGCAGCTTAGACTTATTTGACACCAAGTGTGTTCAGTGAATGAGGCAGTGATCCCACAGAAATAATATACTGTTGCTGCGTAATTAAGAATGCTACCACAATGCACATACCACAGGTGATCATATAAAATAACCCCAAAAGCTTCGGTTTTGATATTTTCTGGCTTTTTGATGATTCATTTGGTTTATGTCTAAATATTACAATGAAGCAATATGTTAGACATCCCTGAGCAGGTAAGTTTACAATTACGTGGAGCAGCACAGCCTCTGAAGCATGGCACTGCACCTGGGCAATTAGCTCAGGCGTAACCTCAGTCTGAAGCAGCTTTATTGCTTCCAGTTCCAGAGTTAGCTCATTTAGTGCCTGTTTAGGAACTGCTCCGACAGGTACATGTTTACATTTTGTGTTCTGTGGGAAGGAGGGAAGAAGAAAATACTCCTTTGTGCCAAGCCTGAAGTAGGTAGTCAGGTACTCTCACCTCCCTCTACAGAATTTGGAGGGAATGGGACATCCCCAAAGCCCTGTCTCCTCAACAATTCATATCCCACCGTTTCCTGTTAAAGCTGAAATTCCACTGAACCTTGCTGTATGTGCATATGCACATCTAGCAGAATCCTGAAACACCGTGTATTCAATGGAAATTTCCCGTCAGTTTATATATGCTGTCAGAGCCAGCTATAATAAAGAAACCACAAGTTATTTGCTTTAATCTTCAACAGAACACCAGGGTTTTGGCAGGAGACACTTTCATCAGAAAGTTTATAACCACCAGTTGTGGATGTTTTCAGCTAACAGGCATACGTCAAAGGTAAATACAGTTTAATTATAGCATGTGTGTTTATTCTTTACTAATGAATTTGATTTTCATTAAACATATTTAGTAATCAGGGAAAAAATATATTCCCCTAATTTGCATCATCAACTTATAATTAATTCAGTTAGCTCTCAGCCTTGTTCATTCCCTGGAAAATGTTTTGCCAAGCTGCTCACATACATACCTTACTTTTTCAGAATAAAACACTGGAGTAAGCAGCTGACACAGAACATGCTTATTAAGCAATATACTTTAAAACATATTTTGCAAGGATAGATTGTCTTTTCAAATACCAGAGCTCTAACTTTTCCAGCAGTTTAGCTCCTGCTTCTCCATCTTTGAAGCTTCTACTGCTACAAAACTTCTCCAGCTTCACATTTAATTCTATTAAAAAAAAGAATTATATTTAAATGTACTCTGAAAATGAGAAGATGTTATCCTATGGGAAAAGAAAATTACTTCAAAAATCCATATAAAAAACTTGAATCTCAGATTGGAGTTTCCATACTGAATATTTACTTTCTTCCTTATGTTTCCAAAAGAAACGTATTGCACTATTGCACTGGTAGAATGACGAAAACAATGCTGCATTCTGTGCCTTCTCAATTATCCTTTGTCCCTTCATAAAGCACAAGCCAAAGAAAATTGAGGCATACAAAAATAAGGGAAACTTTCAATCAGCAAAATAATTTGCCAAAGACTACAGTGTAGTCAGATCAGTTACAACTTTTCAGAGAACTGAAGACATCAGTAATGTTATTTAGGTTTTAACATTATTGAAAAAGCTTAATTCAACCTTTTTGTTGGGTGGGCCAAGTGAGCTATTTTAACAGATCTGAGTCATCTGCTCTGTGCCTTGAGCGTGCTGCCTCAATCAACGTGTATATTTTACTAAGATTTTAAAATTATAATAATTAACATCACAATTTTAGACAGGAAGGGACAATCTGGCTCATCAAATCAAGTCCCTGCTATGACAAACAGACATGATGTACCATCCCATTCAACTACTGGTGTCTTAACTGCTTAGGTACTACTCCTCTCATCAGAAGTGTGTTCCAGAATCTGTGAATGTTAGAAACCATCTTACTATTTCCAGGCAAAATATGTTCAGGGCAAGTTAACAATGTTGACACCCAGTTATAACAGCTCCTCTGGCTGCCTGGTGTTTAAAACTTCTGATGTTTTTATGTCAAAATATCCTACGTTCAGCCTTCATTTTCCTAGGCTGAACAATCCAAGCTCTTTCAGCATTTCCTCTTCTCCTTCCCCTGATCATCCTAGTAACCTTCCTCTCTACCTTTTCCAGTCTGAATTCTTTCCTGAACACAAATTGATCCTCAGCAATTAGTTTTACAGATTTGTTATGGTTTGGGCCCCTGTTGTACACTTTGCAACCTTCTGACATAAAAGTACTACATAAAAGTGGTTTTTTTAATTAATAGGGTACCGTCTCTGACTTGTTAGCAATGCCTTTGATGATACTTGCAATTCCACGTGCTACCTTTTCTGTAGGTTTCATGATTCCCCAAATGTACATTGTTCCTTGACAAATGCAGCATAAGACTCACACCTACCTTGAAAGGTACTTCCAACACAGGCAGTACAAAGAGAGAAGCCGAAGAGAGGAAAATAATAGTACTCCAAGGTGACATTTAAGGGAGCTGAAAGCTGAAGGATAAGAGCTAGCCATAGAACAATACACACAGTTTATGAAAATTATCTGAAGTTATGAAAATGCTGCCTGTGTTCATCCCATTTACAGATTTCTGCAATCTTTTCTCCCGAGCAACAGTACAACATCTGCAGGAACAGTAGCAGGTGGTTTCTGGGAGGAGGGCCAGGCATAGAGACTTGCAAACAGACTGAAAATAAAAGTGGGAGGCAGCCACTTTAGTGTAGCAAAGATACTCTCTCATGTTTGTTTTTATAGGTCCAGGCATCTAACCTTTTTCAGACGGATCGCAGCTGGCCTCTCTAAAACAGCTTTAAATCAATGTATCGGTTAAGAGGTTCAATGTCTTAGGGGGGTAGAGGTGCCTGAAGGTTCGGAAGGCAAGATCCACATAGCAATCCCAAAGCTGTGCAATCAAAACTCTTGCAGCACCATACACTCTCACTGACACACCTTTCCCCTAATAACCTCTGGCTTTAAAACGTTTATCCTTACACTTTCAAAGTCCAGCAAAGGATATTAGCCTCTCAGTAGACTGCCATTAAAATGTTGCATGCCACTTTGAAAACCTAACTGGTAGAGTTTTAGTGTCAATAACCAATTTTTTTTTTCTGGTAAGATATAATTGCACTGCTCTTTGGGACACAGCTCCAGTATTTCTTACATCTTCATTAATTACGTATTGTAAATTTACAATTTGTAATGTCACACGGTATGAAATACAGGCTGCAAATCCCTGCCGTTTATAAATTCAGCTTGTGTCCGTTCATGCTGTCAAATGCCTGTGAGTCTCAGAATGAAACTATGCTTTATTTATAGGAAGAATTCGTATTTTTCTAACTTGCAAATGTTGAGAATCACACCTTCTGCACAGTAGGTATTTTGTTTATTTTTATACCGTTATTGGCTTTTGTTTCCCAAAATAGGAGCTGCCCAATTCAGGAAAAAAAAAAAGCATTCTATTTGTTTTTTTATTTAATAAAAATTTAAAGCTAAAAGCTGCTTAGCCACAAGGGAAGCAACATAGAGCAGCAGTAAAGCCTCTATTTTTAAAGCTGTCTTTTATTTCTGTAATGCTGATGGCCAAACTTAAGCTTTAAGTAACACGTCCCCTTGTGACCAGGCTGCTTTCAACTTTTCTATTTTATTAAAAGAGCTAAATTGAGGGTATTCTGTGAGCCTAATTTGGAGTTCAGTTGTTGTTTTTAAATAAAAAAATGAAAGTCAGAAGTGGTCTAGTCATCAGGGAAGCAGTACATGAAGGTAAGTTGGGGATAACCCATACTGTGCTGGGACTACAAAGTGTTTGGATAACATTTGTGAGATGGGAAGTGTTTCGTTATGGAAACGTCAGAAAGTGAGAATATGTGTGGCAGCAAATAATGGGGTTTATCTCTTTGCTTATTCAATTGTTATTTCAAAACACCTGCTTTAAAAAGTCATTAAAAGTACAGTCTTAAAGTGTTGCTGAAATGCTTTTGCTCTCATCTGATTTGCTTTTTTCCTCTGCTTAGAAATACTGTAAAATATATTTTCATCCCAGCAATTTGGAACTAGCCATAAAGAACATGTTCTCAAAGCTTCATAGGCACATAGATAATCCTGTACTAGAAGTATTAGTTTAGGAGGTAAAAAGAAGGTGTAAGTAACAGATAGTTTTCTCATCATCCTGTAATTTCAGAATAGCTCCTTGCAACAGCAGACATTGCAATGGCTTTAGGCTTCGGCTCACACCGATTCTGAGCCAGAGGACACAGAAACGGATTGCAACCTCACCAAGGGTATATTGGGAGTAACGGTAACTGCGCAGGGCAGTTATACAGATCCTGTTGAAGTTCAAGAAAACACACATTTGAGAAGTAAGCAACAATTATGGATTCTTTTACTTCCAATCACTTACCTATAATGTCTGCTTACCTTGCTTGAAACATCTGTCACCAGTTGTACAATGCGGGCAGTGAAAATTTTGGTATAAGCAATTGTTTCTAATAGATGCATTTTCCTCATATATCAATTCATTGGTATCTGAAATAGCATACTAAGAAGAAGCTGCAAGCACATTCTGTTAGACACAGGGGTGACACGAGTTAATTTCATTGCTGTCAGGAGATATCTTGATGGGTATATATTGTGCTTTATCATGAGTTACCACAGCTGCAAGGGATTATTTCTTCTACTAATAATGGCATAATAGAATACCATAACTTGTCACAAGATTTCAAGTCAGCTATGAAATTAACCTATTTCATCACTGAAAAAAAAGGTCCCTACTGATTTTTTTTCCCTTTTTTAATGGGACTTTTTTGCTCTTGTAAATAGGAATTATGAAAGTTTCAAGGAACTGTGGAATGGCTTCTTTTCTTGCATAAACCTTACATGTAGTTTCTAAAACTCACCCATCGTATTCTGTGTTCACAGATAATGTGGACCACATCACAATTTTATAGAAAATTAACAATTAATAGCTTAAGCCAATAGTAACTAAAGGAGTAAAATCTACCCTCTGGCTTATGTCCCATTGCCCACACGGCAAAAGGTAATGTCCGTGTTTCTTGCAGCATCCCCTGGAGACCATCAAATCCACAACACTGAAGAATGACTTTTTCAGAAGTTCTGACAACAGCATGCCAGGCCCTAATTTGTAGTTCTTCATCCCCTTTTAGGATGTAACGGAACAAGATAAAAATGCATCACTAAATGTCGTGGTTTAGCCCCAGCTGGCCCCTAAGCACCACGCAGCCGCTCGCTCGCTCCCCCCCGGTGGGATGGGGGAGAGAATTGGAAGAGCAAAAGTAAGAAAACTCAAGGGTTGAGATAAAAACAGTTTAATAGGGAAAGCAAAAGCCGCGCATGCAAGCAAAGCAAAGCAAGGAATTCATTCACTACTTCCCATGGGCAGGCAGGTGTTCAGCCATCTCCAGGAAAGCAGGGCTCCATCACGCATGATGGTTCCTTGGGAAGACAAACGCCATCACTCTGAATGTCCTCCTTCCTTCTTCTTCCCCAGCTTTATATACTGAGCATGATGCCATATGGTATGGAATAGCCCTTTGGTCAGTTTGGATCAACTGTCCTGGCTGTGTCCCCTCCCAGCTTCTTCCGCACCTGGCAGAGCATGGGAAGCTGAAGAGTCCTTGACTGGTGCAGCAACAACTAAAACATCTCTGTATTATCAACACTGTTTTCAGCACAAACCCAAAACATAGCCCCATACCAGCTACTATAAAGAAAATTAACTCTATCTCAGCTGAAACCAGGACACTAAAGTAGCTCATTCTTAGGGAACAAGATGCTTTTCACTCCTGGGTGAATTTTATACCCATTTAGAGAACTGAATCAGCTCAGCAAAGAGCCAGAGGTGTGCTACAGTAAGCACCAGGGAGGCCCTAGAAGGTGCCCGAGGGATGGAAAGCTCACAACTGCCTCCTCCCATGGCAGCAGGCCATTAGGCTGGGTCACCTCAGCTTGTCTAATCAAGGTCCATTTAAAATAGAAGTAATTTTTGAAGCTGGATGGGCCCAAATTGCTACAGGCCAACAGGTGAGAAACTGAAAGAGCTCTGTATGCAGCCACAGCTAAAAGGTGCAACACTGAAATTCCAGCATTGAAGAGGCATACCAGAGATTACTGCAGCGAAGTCCCCAACTCAATGAGATATTTGAAAGCCACTTAAGAAAAGAGTAACTGCTGCTGACCATTTAAAAGTACCCAGGTATTTAAAGACATTTGAACAGTTTGTCTTACTGTGAAACGCAAGTTAAAAATATCAACATTAACAGAGAAATAGCTTATACATCTCCTCTTAAGGTTTTTCAAGTAATTTGGCAGCAATAGGTCTGTTTTATCTGGCGGGAACTATAGTTCCAGTTTCACCATGGCCATGACTGTACAGTTCAGATCAGATCCAAAAGCGGTGTTTACAACATATTGCTGAATTGCTCTGACAATGTAGCGTGTATATCAAATAGGAGGAACAGAATATCTTGCATAAGACCACATCGAGGCAAAAGAGCAATCATCAGCTACTACCCTCTGGTTCTTTCCTGAGAGAAAAGAATAGCTCACTCAAGTGCCTCTCAATAATTCTTGCCAGGGTTTCCAGCAAGGTCAACAAAGCTTCATGGTCAATGGCTAGTAAGAGAGTGAAAGGATTAGCAAAAGCATTTAATTTTTGTCCATTGATGACAGCAGATCACTGAGCAATAAGATTTCCTTTCTTATTATCAGGGTCACGTAGAAGAACTGTTCCTGCTGAAGTTGCAGGAATTAAACTTATAAAATATGCTTTGTAAAATTTAGGGGAGAAGTTAGATTTGATTTTAATTGTTTAGCAAACCCCAAGAGCTATAGTTCATAAATTAAAAGGTTTTGTGAGCACAAACATTAATTGAGTTATATGTGCTTTCTGAAATGTACTGTCAGTTGGTTCTTGAAAAGATTAATGTTCTTGTGATTCCTTTGTATGCATGTCTGAATTCTCTGCTCGTCCCTGTGGGTTCTGTTTAGTGGCATTTAGGTTCTCTGATGGAGCAGATGACTTTTTACAGCTGACAGTGTTGTAACAGGGATCAGGAAAAAGCTTATTCCTCTGACCCCCCAGTCTGGAAGAGGAACTAAAAATGCGGATATGGGTAGAAACTGCTATTTAATGTTTTCATTGTGTTGATAAAATCGGGCTTATTTTCTCTGATGAGAGAGGGCTAAGCCTTGCCAGAATCTTCCTAAAGCCTGCTGAAGGCACAGATCTCCCTGCTGGATTTTGTTTTCTTTCTTTGTTTAACAGATAGAATAATATTTCCAGGGAGGGGGACAGGCAGAGGCAGGGAAATGTTGCTTATGGAGGTGGTGGTGGGGGGGAACACACACCTGGTCTTTGTTTTCCTTTTCCCGTCCCTTCATTTATAACCCAGGGCTTGCTCCAAAGTCATCACAGGAAGTCTCCCCCCACCCTCTCCCCTTGTTAGTGAAAGAAATTTCTACCTTAATAACTGCTCTTTCCTCTGCCTCTTCACCAGCAGTTATAGTCACAACTTTCCATATTTTAATGATGTTTCTATATTAACAATCTGGGAATTATAAATGTTTTACGGGTTTCTCTGGCCAGGTCTGTGGAGGGAACATCAACAGTAACTTTGTTTAGAAAAACCTCAGGAGACAGGCTAAATGCTGCTCTTTCTAAGACTTGAGGGAAGTCTGAGATATTGTGAAAACTTGCTGGGGTATTTTTAGGAAAAGGAACAGTACCTCTTCCCTTAAACTTCCCCTATCTCTCTTATCCTTCCTATTCAAAAGCTGCCTACAGACAATTAGTTTAAAAGATGCTATCAAAATTTGCATTTTAAATTTGTAATTAAAATTCGTTAAAATTCTTTGTGTTTGCTTAAAGGCTGCAAGTTATACTATCACAGCTAACATTTGGTTATTTTTACTGAAGACTTGACAGAAATTTTTGTCCCCATTTTACTGACTGTGGACATAAGTAGGAACAGAATTCAACTTTCTAAGGACGTCTCCCGAGTAACTTACCTGAACCGAACATCTTCAGCTGGGCTCCCAAAAGTGAAGGACCCCAGCTAGGTCAGTACAAGAATTTGGGCTGCGAATCGTGGTTTGTACAGCCTCCGAGTGCCCGGTGAAACTGTGCTGGAAGCTGGACTTCCCTGGGGTCTGCCTTCTGTATTCAAACCACGAGATAGATAACCTTCTTCCCTAAGTAGATAAATTACAAGAGGGAGTGAGATCAAACTCTAAAAATCTTAGGAGAAGTGAAGAAATGGGCCCTCCTGTGAGGATCAAGAAGGCTAATTGTGTAGTAAAAAAGCTACCAGCTGCCTAATAGCAAAATTTAATAGAAAAAGTACAAAGGCCTCTTTTACCCATCAATATGTGTTTAGTCATAAACCAAAATATACCAGTGGGTTAGCCGCCAGTACTGGGCATTATCTAGACATATAGGGTATGTGTCTTCACGTTTCTACTCAATGGACTTACACCATGTAAAGAAGACCCGTAGATTCGTCCTGTTTGCCAAGTGTTTGAGTGCCTCACCTTCAGCAGAAAGCAATCAATTTTACAAAAGCAAAATACAAGACATCTGACCTGCCAAGAGGCCTAATAACAGAGCATTGCCCTTTTCACTGGTAAGAACAATATTCCCCAAACCTTAGAGTTAAATTGAAATATACATATGTCCCGATATGTACGTTCTCAGAGAGTTTAAGATGGTTAACATCTATGGTTAAGCACAGAGGTCCCAGTCAGTAACTGAGACCACATCTCTGAACTGCATTTTAAAAGGCAGATTTTAATTACTACTGCAGGGTAGATATAATTTATTGTTACCATTGGCACTCTTAGAAGCCATTTCATTAAATTCCAGGTATCAACAACAAAATGAGTAACGACCTAATTAAATATAGTACAACACAAACTCTCATTGGGGCCTGAGTCTCGTGTGGCATACAAGACTGGAGAATAGAACGGGCAAGGGAGTCCCTGACAGCTGCCACAAGATCGTAAGGACCTGCCAATTTAGAACCATCAAGAAATTCAATACTGTTTTATAAAGTGGATTAAGTAAACCACATAAAATCTCTGTGTAGACATTCTCTTTCATAATTAAAGTTTCCTTATTCCTTATTCCATTATAAGGTTTAATATATTTTAATTGTTTTAATTCTGAATGTGAATGTCCAAAGAGAGCTTGAATGTAGTTGCACTAATTTATTTTAAAGATGCATCTTTAGGTGAGTTCAGGTCCTGAATGTCCCTCCCTTTCACCCTAAGAAGCTTTAAATAAGCAACAGCTTTAAACTGCAGTTTGACAAGGACAGGAAACAACTTTCAGCAGCTCCCTTCCCCTTCTCTTCTTTGTATCTGGTGCTGATGAGCTGTTCATATACTCTCCTCCCTTTCCCATGCTAGGACCATCGCACGGGGTGGCAGAAGCGTTACACAAACACAAGCAGAATCACCTGATTTCTCCCTAGGGTATGAACCAAAGACCATTGAAGCTGCGTGGGGTTTTTTTGTTTTTTTTTCTTTTTTTTTTTCTGTAGTGCTGCACCTGAAATACGGCAGCATTCTTCAGAGGTGAGCTAAAGTTTGTGCCTGTTCTTATTTTGTTTGAACTACTTCACTCCTTCCCAGGATTCAGCTTGTATAAAAATGTGCTGAAGTAATAAGAATGTACCCTTTCCCCCATTCATTTGTGAAACAAAACTCAAAACAAAACAAGACCATTATGTAGATCATGATGCATGTATTTCACATATTTCACTTTAATTTCAGTCAAAGTGCCTGGGAAAACAAAACAAAACAGCAATCTACTTTCACATGCAAAAAAGAATAGTGATATTGAAAGATGAAAGAGGAGGGATTTTTCATATGCTATGTGAAAAGGGACAAAATTCCCAAGTTAAAAAACAAAAAAGCCAATGTGATTTTTGTGCAGAACACACAGCTGTAATTCCTATATTAGTAATAATGATAATTTTCAGGTTTTTCTCAGACACTATAATGTGATTGACATTCCAAGCAATGCATTATCATTGATCCCCTGCCTGGTAGAGAAGGACAGGTGTACACATTTCTGGCCAGATGACTTTGCAATTTGGTAGGTGAATCTCCTTTTTAATTTTTTTTTTTTTAAGAAGTCTATTTCTTTTACCAGTGTGCTTTTCTGAGATACCCTGATTCTAGATCAGCCGTTGCAACCCAAATGCACTTACAGTGAAAGCTGTGTGAGAATTCTCCCTGGGCTTCTGGGAATGCCAGATTGATTTGTGTTACTAGCGTTTAGTAGAGCAGTAGGTTACTACAAAAAGTGATTTTGAGATACGATCTCAAGTCGAAATCCATAGCTGTAGGGAGTGATACTTTGAACTGGATATTTTTCCTGCATTTTGGGACCCTTGAATTGCCATCAATAGTCAGAAAGCATATCCTCCTAAAGTAATCCTAAGATGTTTACACTAAGTAGATGGGGAAACCCAATTCAGCCAAGGT
Organism: Mycteria americana; assembly: GCF_035582795.1. Lineage (NCBI taxonomy): Eukaryota > Metazoa > Chordata > Aves > Ciconiiformes > Ciconiidae > Mycteria > Mycteria americana. Next base: position 141,309,365 of record NC_134366.1, on the reverse strand, counting down.
ATTAAATTAAACATTAAAGCATTTTAATTTTTTTAGATATTATTTACTGAAACCTGGGTAAGAGAATGCAGTGAACTGAAAATACCAAGCGAGGGACAAAAATCCACTTGACAAATCAGGTCACTAAGGAACTCTCTGAGGCTTAAGCTGTTGAAAAGACTTAATTTTTTAAGACAACCTTTTTTTCCATCATGCTGCAACATAACCTTTTCTTTCTTTCTCCTCTGTCCCACTCAAGCTGCTATACTTTAGGATCAGTTCACTCTGTTGAAAACCCATTGTAAAAATGTCAGGGTTCATATAGCTCATTGCTATAGATGACCTTGTAGTACTCTTTGCTCTTACATCACTTCTTTTAATTTCACCTTCCATTAATCATCCCTATTACTTTCTAGTTACAATGCATCTATTACACTGTTGTTGGATTTTTTTTCTTTTCTCTACAGCTTCCTGCTCTCCTCTTTTTCTCGGGCTTTCTAACCTTTTTCTTATTTTCCTTTTTTTCTTCTTATATAATTTACTCTTTTCATCTCATGCACATTTACCTTTTCTTATAGACACTGCTTGTGACAATTTCTTTAAAATTTCTGCAAAACCTATGTATGTTCAGTAAGTCACCTTACAATATAGCACTGTTCTCAGCAATGTTATTGCTATATATATTATACTTCATCCTGCCTTACTTCTTTTCATGTAGATGCCCCGGTATGAAGCAGTCTTCCTTGTCATAGTTGCCATACATCCTGCTTAGCCCTTTATTTCTAAGCCATTTTTATCTTCCACATCCTATTACCTGTACATTCTCAAAGTAAATTTGTACTCTTGAGGAAACTTAACATTTTGGCCCTCTATTTTCTAGCTAACCTAAAACGCTCCTCCAAAAATAGATTCTTTTAAACACCTTGCTTCTTTTATAATTTCTTTCATTAACATCATTTATTCCTAGGGATTTTAAAATTTATATCAATAATTTTCTTAGACTTTAAAACCGTATTCTTTGTTTCTCCATTTCTAACTATCCCTCCTCTCCTTAAATGCCATAACCTGACATTTTCCTTGCCTTTTTAGTAGTTACTGTATCTCTGCTTTTTAGCTAAATGCAGTTTAATTTTTGCTTATAACTTTCTGGTAAATGTTGACTGTGTTTGTTCTCAATATCTGCAGTAAAATTATACATTTCTATTAATCTCCTAAGTATATAATTAATATTTCTTCTTTAAGATGAAATTGAATTCACAGGTATCTACCAGTGGACAAGTACCAGTTAAAAAATCAGAGATGGGAGTGAAATCTAGAAGATTATGAATTTCTTTTTAAGTTGTCACAGTTCAAAGAATACCTTATCTGATTTACATCCTATTTTTAGAAAAGCTTTTAATCAACTCCCAGTTTACCTCAACATTTGGGACTCAAAATCAAAAGAAACTGTAAGTGTAATTGCAAATATGTGCTGCCATTCCATTGTAGAATAATCCTAAAATTTAGATGATTTGGGTTTTATACTTATGATAATTTTCACCCCCCTTGAGCAATATATAGTTATTTTCCCTGCTAACCTCCTATCAGTGTAAGTTTTTGATCATAGTGACATAAAATACTACTGTACTATGTAACTTATTTTCCATTCTGAAATTGAGAAATCCTTTTTAATGTTGATACTCTGACCTATGAATCTATCACCTAGAAAGTAGCTTGCAAACGTTTTCTTCCTTCACATAGTCACTGTTTTTATACAAATTTGAATCTGTTGTTTAATGAATAATAAACGGAACTTTTCCAATTACAAAAAAGATTACAATGCACATCTGATGTACTGCTTAACCCAGGTGTTTTTTCCTTCCTTTTCTATAACTGTTAATTATCCTTCTCCTGTTACCAAGTCTAGTTGCTCCCTGCCCTGCCTACACGATTCAATTAATATCACCTTATATGAAAACACGAGCACTTTCACTCTACCTTATGTTTGATGATTTTCCTTCTTCTGATTCTCCCGCCACATAACAGCTATTATTAATGATCGCTTTTTCAGTGGCACATTTCCTGGAGCTTTTAAAGTGGCTACTTTCTCAGCACCCTCACTTAAGAAGCTTTTATACGGTTAAAATTCCGTTGCTAACTATCATGCTATTTCTAACCTTCTCTTTCTTGGTAAAGTTCTTGAAAAGATATTCTGTTCTTAACTTTCCAAACACCTTTTTAATAATAATCTCTTTGATTGTTTCCAAGTAGGGTAGATTTTCATCTCCAGCATAGAACAAAACTGTTCTATTCCACTCACAAGAGTTGAAGATCTCTTGAAATCTTACCTAGTGATCATAGTTCTTTCCCCTCCTCATTATTTTAGATGACAGTATGGCATTTGGCAATAGAGAACTTAATATTTTATTACACTATTACAGATAATGAGATAATATTTCCAATTCTCGACAACTTTATTTTAATGCTAACATTTTTTTCCTCTAGTTGTTATTTGTAATTTTTTTTCTGTTGTCATTTTATTCACTTTCGTCACATATTTGATGTGTTAACCTTTTTTTTTTTTTTTTTCATTTCCACCAGTCCTGCAATTACTGGAATAATATTATAATGGTAATTAATAACATCACACTTCAATGTTTGGATTTATAATTTAAATACTGATCATCTCTTAACTGCAGTGTCTTTACCAAGTGCTACTTAAAGATGCTAAAGAAATTTTGCCATTGATTTCAGAACTTAATTTTGGATAAACTACTTTCATTTTTGTACAGTTAAGGAACAGCTTGTGTTACTCAAAGAAAATTCTACAAATTAACATACTGTACTTGCATGTCAGCTCACTTGCACAGCTAATTAAATATTTCTCATGTGCATTGCATATGATGACTACTTCGGTTTATGTTTCAGAGATGTTTTCCAACATTCTGTGATTTATTTATAGGTATATCTATGGCACTAATCATTGGAGTATTTGAGCACATAGAAATGATTAAAGATACATCAAAATTACTTCTAGAAGGTACAGCTTTTCTTTCTCTGCTTTGAAGCTGTTTCTTTACCATAATGTTCTGGAGGTTGATTCCTCCTGTGTTCAGTGTCATTACTACATAGCTATTGGGGAATGCCAGTTAATACAGATATGCCTTGTACTGAGCTTGAAAGTCATGTGAAAGAGGCTCCACTTGTTTGGGATCAGCTTTGTAGGAAGTTTGTTTCATATTTTTGGCCTGTCGCTGAGAATACCCTCCTTTCCATTGTCACAAGATGAAAGCCGGGGATCTATCAGCCAAGTATCCCAAATGAGTGCAGCAATCACACTGGGAAATTGTGAAAGACAGTGCTTGAGATAAGTGGGCTTCAGCCTTTCATATCTTTGATGATGGAAGGGAAGGGGGGGAAAGAAGCAGGACAAGGTTTTCACGATACACACTTTTAGTATGAAGAACTCTCTAGTTTCTATTTATCCTCACTTACATAGCCTTCAATTCCATTTTGTGGCAAAATTATTCTCTATTAATACTTACAGGAATCAAGATTTTGGCCACAATACTTAGGTAAGACCACAAAAACTATAAAAACTATTTAAAGAAATTATGGACAAAGTTAAAAATTAATCTCTCAAATAAGACTTGTGATAATAACCATCTACCTTGAAAAGGTACCTCTGAGCACACTATCCCATGGTAAAACTGAACTACAACACAAGTAATTCCCCCCTCTCTGGAAAAGGCAGCATAAATTGTAAATAAAATACAATTTATTGCATTTAAAACTATTTTAAACTTCTCAGATTTGTTTTCCCCTTCTGGAAAACCCTACACTAAACTTGTATCTCAGTTACGGACCCTCTTGAGTTTCCAGTTTCCACAAAAAATGGCAAAATTTTTGGCTCGGAATTGAATTTTACTTGTATACAGTTTTGCATCTTATTTGGAGAGGAGGGAAAAAATTAAACTGATACAGTTTAAATTTGGTTGTGTGTACATTTATTTTGAGTTATATGACTGCAGAATTTATACATGGACTGCAAAAAGTGTGCAGGCATATCCATGACTTTATTCTAAAGTTTATAGGACTTCAAAATCCCTTCAAAAGTTCTGAGGATCCTATTTCAGTGTGGAAGACAAGCAGTCACAAGAAAAAGAGAAGTGGAAAAGTTAAGTAGATATTGCAAGCAGATTTGCAACAAGTTTTTCTCCTGCCATTTTCAGTGGCAAGCTTGCTGACAATGACCTATGCTACAGCGCACTGGACATAGATACAAGATTCCATGGCTTTAATGAACAGTTAACATGCTAACGTGGCAACAGATGAGCAGACCTTTTCAACAGCAAACTACTGTAGACATGTCGAAAAATAAGGCTAATTTCAGTGAAAGACCATAGGTATAACCCAAAACATTAAAATTTAGAGGACCTCTAGACAATAAGCAAAACAACACAAACCCTCATGAAATTTATCTTTATTTTGAAAAGAGAAGCCAAATACACATTTTGTTCAAATGAAACACACATGAAATATGAAATCATTTGGAGTGGATTTTCATATTTCATTTTTAAAAGGGCAAACCCATCCTGCTTCAGGATTTTGTTTTTTGTTTGTTTCTGTTTTGTTTTGTTTTCCTCCAGAAGTTTGATCAACATGAATAAGAAATTATTTATACTTCTGAGTCCATTCTTATTCACAGGTACCCCTAACTGAAATAGCACTCTTTCTTTTATCAACAAAAACTTCTTTCCCTACTCCTGCTTTGAGAATCATACAACTCATATCATTAATATAACAAAAACTACATGTAGGAATGCATAGCAAAACAGCTTACTTCTTGCAGCTCCACATATAAGACAACAATAAGTCACAGATTCACTGCAGTAAAAATGCATTGAAAAGGATGTAGTATATCACTTTCAACTTTGCATTACACATAAAAATATGACAGAATCAAATACACTGTTAGAAGAATGAGCTTATAATTTGAGTTAAAGGGAACACCTGAATGCCTGGAATTTTGTTTGGCTGAGCATCCACAACGTGCTTCTTGCTGATGGTACTCTGCTACAATGGCCTTAGAAGATCTGTCTTCATAAACCGTTAACAATTTGCAGAGGCAAATACAATTTTGCATGGGTGGGAATGGGGAGAAAGGAGATGAGAAGATGCCCAGCTGAGACTGGAATGTTTTCTACTGTGTGTCGTTGGTCAGATGGCAGAATGACAGGAGCCTTTGCACAGCCACCCTGTCCGCTGGCTCAGTGCAAAGGTGGCCTGAGCAGCACTGAGTGGGGCAATGAGCAAAGTGGCTGTGCTGTTGCCACCACATTTCCTCGCCCTTGAACAGCCCTCTTTAGCTATTAGGGGCAGCAGAGTATGGAACTACACTGGGAAGAACCTGATTGCCGTAGAGAATGATTTAGAGTGATATGTCAGGAGTGGGACTGGTAATCAAGGGGGAAACCTGGAAAGAATCCAGGTACAAGAAGTTTTAGCAGATCTCTAGTAAGACCTGGAAAAAAGCTCCTCCTGCGATCTAGAGTTTCAGGGTCAAGTGTTAAGCTGGACAAGGTAAGCACAATTAAAGGGGAGGAGGTGAGAAAAATGGCATGAAGTAGCAAATACAGATGATTACATCCCATTCAGTACTTGGGGAAAAAGCAAGGAGGCAAGAAACCTGAAGTATAGACATACTTCAGGGTTATACAAAGCACAACAGGATATGTGTCCATATGGAACAAGTGAAAGAGAGAGCAGAATTTTACAGGAAAAAAGGAGTGCAAGTTGGCTTGTCTAAAAATATGAGAATTGTGTAAAAGGTTTGCCCTAGCAGCAGGAGGCATTTTTGTTTGCACTAGAACACTGGTGATCTAGGATTTGGAGGTTTTATGGATTTTTTTTTAAATATAGCAAGTAGAAGAACACATGCTGGCTGACCCAGGGTAAATTCAGAAATAATCAAACTCAAGAGAGTAAGGTTTCTTTTTTGAATACATGCACATACATACACAGACACAGACACACACAACATTGCCCAGAAAAAAGATCTTACTAATATTTTACAATATTTGCTGCCACTAAACTGTTTAGGACTGATACCCATATTTTAAAATTTATTGTAAAATAAATGTACAGAAAAATAGACATTTCTGCTAAACAGTCACACTGAGAAACTGTAAAATTCTAGACACCAAATATTATCTGTATGAGCACCCTTTGTTAAGGAAACATTAGGTTTTTGTATTGCATTTGCTATAGCAGATAGTACCTACACTTCAGTATGCTCAATTATCTGCTCTTAAAAGCAACACATTATTTTAATATCAACCTTTACTGCAGTCAGCAAATATTGTGTATTTTGTTTAAATTGACATGTCATATGTTATTATAAAATATGAAAAGAAATGATTTGGTCTCTCAGAGTTAGGCAGAATCATTTTACTGTGGTTTGGCTCGAATGTATGGCACATTTTCTTTCAGACAAGCCTCAAAAAACCCTATGAAAAAATAGAGCAACCAATAAAACAAACAGATTAAAATGTGAAATGCAAACTAATGATGAATTGTTTACTTTTTTATTAAATTACTTACAGATCTGACTGCATATTAACCTCCTGTTGGACTAGAAAATATAAATATTCATTTTATAAGATGTTTGATAACTGAGATAAAACAGGTATCAGTTTTCATGCCTATATACAAATTTCCTTTCCACTCTGAATACCACTTTATGTGTGTTAGCCAAAATTGGTTGTCAAGATTTGTGTTTAAAAACAATAACAACTGAAAACAAAGTGGTAATCTTTAAGGGTCCTCATTGATTGTGGTTTATTATGTAATTATCTTAATGTTGAACTCAAGAGTAAATGGGAGTCACTCATCACAATCTCACCATGAAATCAAGACACTGAGATTAAACAAGTTGAAAAATCTACTATACTACTGAGTGTAGTTACTGATTATACAGTAGAATCAACAATCAAAATACCATGTACTGTACAAAAAGGCAGAGATTTTAAGACAAGCATGACTTCCAGTTATCTGAATACAGTGATAAAACATCATTCCATTATCTGTTTTTGTTCAAATATTGGGCAAACATAGAAGTTTATTGTGAAAATAGTAGCTGAAGAAATATTACTGAATTATTAATTGATGTGACATTTACTCTAGTCTAATAAAGAGAAAGTTCTTGGTGACTTCTTTCACACTGACATAGCTGTATATATTTGATATCACTAGAGGATGATTTGAAACTCTTTTGCTTCCAACATTTATGTGCTAGAAAGATTGGTAGCTCACAATATCTTCCTAAAGATGAGACATCCTACATGATCCATTTACTTGTTATTCTAGAGATTTTAAAAAGACAGAGAGAATAAAAAGTGCTGGGATGGGGAGAGGACACAATTGTGATCTTTATGTAAAATAGAGAAATCCACTATTTGTACATGAGATAACAACATTCCCAAAGGACTGGAAAGCAGTAAATATTAAGTTGAAAAGCCCTAAAAATAAGCAAAAATGTATCATTGTCTTAGAAAAAAAAAAAAGGAAAGGGAAGGGAAAAGAGGTTTTGAATAGCAAGTTGACAAAGGTAGGAAAATAGGCCTTTCACATAAGCCTTCTTTGCTGTTTTTGTTTACATACTATTTCTCCAAATTTTCTGCTATAATTGTTACTAGTTTAGAGCAGTGGACGAACATGATTTATACTCTACTACTCATAGATTTAAATTTCTGTATTTACTAATAAAATGTGCCAATAAGGTATTTCTCCATACTGGACTGATCATTCAGATAAGAGTGATATTTTGCTAGAGGCAGGCACATATTTTCTAATAGACAACATTTAATTTACTTCTATAATAAAATTGATCATGTCCTCAAAAACACTATAGGCTTGTTGAGCTTGTCTCTTACTCATGACTTTAATTCCAATAGATCTCCTTTATCCCATAAGAATTTGTTGTTGATAGGGATTTTGTTTGTAAAGAACTTCAGATAAGTGTGTGTTGAAAGATGCTCCCATACAGAGTGTTCTGTTTAGGAAGCATTTTCATTTTAAGGATTATCACACCACTGGGAATTCTGAGCTTCGTACACTTATAATCAAATCAACCCTGCTTCCTCTGAAAGTTTTCATCTCTCAGAAATATCCCTTTTGAGATTCATATTAGTGATTTTATCCACAGAGATTTTTTTTACAGTTAAATTAAATCTTCATGAAAGTGTTTTTTCTCACTGGAGAGAAGAACTTGAAGGAACAGAAGACCTAATGCTCTTGTATGTCCATTTCTGTCCATTTGAGTAGAAAGTGCATGAACACTGTTTGATTTCCCTGTAAGTATTCCTTACAACTAAAGTCTTGCGCTCTGGAAATAGTTAGCATGCATATTGCCTTCTTTTCTTCTGATTTGCTACTTCCAGTCTATCCTAGATACTGCCACTGGTGGCCCAGAGTTTCAGTCCAGGTCTCAGTTAGCACCAGTGTCGGGCATCACAGCAGAGCATCCAAACACTGAACAGCAGTGAGAACTGAACGGTCCTTTCACTCACGGAGGTGAGCCCCCAGCACGGGTACTGATGAGCTGGCAGCTCTCTGTGGGTCCACGTGGTGCCTTCCCCCTCTGATCACTGGTGTCCTGACAAATTCCATAAATAGGCAAAGAACCACATTTTACTAAAAAGAAGGGACCATGAAGACTGTCCCTTTTGTGGGGGCTTTGTTGATGAAAGCAAATTATATCTTATTTTATTAACAAATTGAGCCATCTGTCTAAAGGAAGTTTTGGCTGGCTTTGAAAATATTGCGTGTAAGAATACCTTAAATCACAGGTAGGGGTGTTTTCCAGTTTAAAAAAAAAAGCAAACACCCCCCCCCAATTCCCATCTATTTAGAGATATTTGTAAGAACATGTATCTCAAATACACACATGGGTTATGTTATTTTCATACTCTAGTATTTTATAGATAACTATAGCATTAATTCTTGCACATGTCGTAGTTTAACTCCAGCTGGCAACTAAGCACTAGACAGCTGCTCGCTCACTCCCCTCCAGTGGGATGGGGGAGAGAATCAGAAGAGTAAAAGTGAGAAAACTCGGGGGCTGAGATAAAGACAGCTTAACAGGTAAAGCAAAAGCCGCGCACACAAGCAAAGCAAAGCAAGGAATTCATTCACTCCTTCCCATGGGCAGGCAGGTGTTCAGCCATCTCCAGGAAAGCAGGGCTCCATCACGCGTAACGGTTACTTGGGAAGACAAACGCCATCACTCCAAATGTCCCCCCTTCCTTCTTCTTCCACAGCTTTATATACTGAGCATGATGTCATATGGTATGGAATAGCCCTTTGGTCAGTTGGGGTCAGCTGTCCCAGCTGTGTCCCCTCCCAACTTCTTCTGCACCTGGCAGAGCATGGGAAGCTGAAAAGTCCTTGATTTAGTATACGCACTGCTTAGCAACAACTAAAACATCTCTGTGTTATCAACACTGTTTTCAGCACAAATCCAAAACGTAGCTCCATGCTAGCTACTATAAAGAAAATTAACTCTATCCCAGCCAAAAGCAGCACTACACGTTACCTGAAAAATAATTAAGGCTTATGAAGTCAACTACAAGACAGCAATCAATAAGGGAAAGGACAGTGGCAGAAGAAAGAAAGAAAGAAAATATAGGAAAGGGCATACAGATCATTCTGTAGTTAGGAGACTGTAATATCAATATCAACATTCTAAAAGTATTATTTATCCACCAAATAGGAGTACATTTTGTAGGCAAGAAGGAGACACTTTTAAACATTTTTAATTTTTACATCATCTGACCAAAAATATTAACCATTTTACTATCCAAAAATTGTCTCATTAACAGACACTAAAAAATTTGCTATTGGTTTGAAGAGAAGTGAAACTTTCTCCTTTTGTCATGGATCATACGTCTGACATTGCAGGCCATGTTGTACTGTTTAAGTTACTAATGGTGTCTATGCACATCCAGCTGCACTTCAATGAATTTACCATTATAATCACAAACTGTGATTGAACTAGTCCTTGGGATTATAATTCAAGTTGCTGTTCATTCAACTAGAGTTTGCAAAATATCTTTTTTTTCTATGACACACTCTTATGACTCCATAATGTCTACAAATACTACATTGTCTTTCTCAAATTCCACCGATTCTCACAAATTGTAAAATTAACTAAATTGCTCATTAATTTCCCAATACTGCAGAGTGCTGAGAACCTTCAGTTGCTACGGAATGTAAAAGGAGTTGAGGATATTCAGCATGTCTGAAGACTGAGCCCTCTAAATGTATTTTAACGTATATTGGACATGAATTTTCCTGTTGTGCAACCAATTGATCAGTGAACACATTTAAAAATATAAATGAAACCAAAAGGACAGGCATAATTCTTCTAGATGTTATTTTCTCAGGTTCTGAACCTTGATATGATTTCATTGCACACCTTAATCAGAACAACAAGCACTAGAAAAAGTTGCACTGTCCACTTCCCTAATTGAAATTTTGCTAGATTCTCCAGAGACGTTTTCTGTGGATGAAATCCAGCTTAGGCTTCTCCCGCAGTGCTGATTAGTTTGACTAGTTTGTTGCAGTAGAACTACTCTGACTTTCAAAGTCTGTCCACAGAGAATTGAGTAGACCCTACCATGACTCTGTTCTCAGATATTTCACATGGAACTAAGAGCCAGAGCAAGTTCAAATGGCCATAAAAATATTATGATCAAATTTTATTTTTCCCACGAGACCCCAGACTGATTCATTGCAAGACAGACAGGCTCAAGGAATCAGAGCCTGTTTAATGTCTTTTTTTCCCCCTACCATTGGCTGCTCACCTGACACAAGCCAAATACAACACTGAATATAAAATTATTAATTTTGTAATGGTCTTTTCTATGGTGTTCATCACCACAGAACTGAAATGCTGTACGTATGTGGGCTTATGTTCACAGCATGTATGAAATGCACTGGAAACTCTGCTGTCCTCATTTTGCAACAGATATCAAATGCGTAGAGTATCATCAAAATAATCCACTAAGTCTGGGTGCTGTACCTGACAGATTGGGTTTTTAGCATTAATAGCATTTTTCTAAAATATCGTGTGCTCAGAATACAGTTGCTACTAAAATTAGTTGCAGCTAAAAGCTCTCAGTTCTTCTGAAGATAAGACCACAAGTTTCTCAGACTGGTTAAATGTAATTAACAACCAACTGTAAAAGGTTTTGCTTTAGGGAACTACTCAGAACAACTTAATTATTTTGTAGTGAATCAAATTCTTCAGAGTGACCTTAACACTGAGATCACTTTTTCTTTTGCAGTTTGACCAGTCTTGTTCTCAACTCTTGCAGTAAATAAGGCAAAGTTTTACATCTATACAAAGCAAGATGTATTTATATGTTTTATACACTATTGCATCATAAGGCCTGTCTAGACATGTCTGATCAAGACCTGTCCAGAATGGAAATCAAAAGAATAGTAACAACAGAAGTCCTCGGTTTCTAAGTGGTAACCTATTTCAATGTGATACTTCTGCAATATTGGAACATTTGATTTATAGAACCCTTACTAATATTTCATTTCCCCAAAGCATGAGGGGAAAATAGCATTATTTTTCATTTAGAACCATTACCAGCCTCCGCATAAAGAAAAAAATTACTAGACAGTTACAGTGACTAGTAACTTGATATGGTCATCTATTCTTTTTGATTAAAGAAACTGTTCTGGAATCATTAAGGAAGTTCTAGACTCATTACTGTCTTATCAGATGCAGTGGTCTGCTACTTTTACTGGTAAATTTCTCTAGCTTCCACAAAATGTAAAGCAAAGAGCAGCAACAAGAAAAAAATTATCTAAAGAAAGAAGTTGTGTGTGTGCATAAAAATTATATCTTGACCTTTTCAATGATCAGTTTCTGTCCAGAAGCATAAGATCTGATAAACCTTATTTTTGCAATATAACTAGAGATGTTGTTATTGGTCATAAATTAATCTGCCCTTTTAAAAAATTCACCTGTAATGTCTATATTCTATACTGTGTAAGCATTGTAAGTTTTAAAAAAGCAAAATGGCATATAACTGATGAGCTGTGCAGTCATATTTTTCATAACATTATATTTACCACATGACTTATTTATCATTGCTTTACTGCTACATAGAATAACAGACTATAATGCTTGATAAAATGCAAGCACTGATATAAACTCATCTATGCACTACTTGCTTCTCCAATATGTATATTACTAGTACTGTACTAATTCCAGTATACTACTAAAATTATATGATGAAAGTAATTTCGAAATTTCAAATAGCACTCATAATGTTTCAAAGGTATTTTCAACGTTACATGCCATTCCTTTTAGCCTAGTAATAATGGGTTGGGAAGAATCATCTGACACTTCAAGAATCTTCACGAAAGTGAAATTATGAATATAGTATCTTAAGCAGTTAGCTCTGGTACTTAACCACACATTTCAAGTTTGAATTTTGTGCAGGAGTACTAGGGTTTTTTTAATTTTTATGTTATACACTCTAAGGAACCCCTGGCCACTGTAGGATCAATACTGCTTGGGTGTATCACCTTCTTTTTCTTCTCTGAACTATGCAGAAAATGTCAGTTTTGGAGGCACTTATCTAAATCTGAAGTTGAATAGCTTACTTAACTGACCTAAACTTCAAAATAATAGCATCACAGAATCTTGTAAGATGGATGGGGACAACTAGAGATCATCTAGTTTAGAGAAGAGTCAGGATATCTTCTTTAAACCCTTCCATTAGGAATTCATAGACAGCAGTAAGTTGTCTTCTCTTTGTAAGGCTGAACCAGCCCGGTTCTCTCAGCCTGTACAGCTGCTGACCACTTTGGTAGGTCACCACTGCGCTCAAACCAACTTGTCAATGTATTTCTTGTACTAACATTTCTTGATTTTGTTTTAGTCCACATGAATCCAAATTCTCTGTTCAACACTTCCATTGCCTTTATTTGCAGTCACCCAGATGGCAATGTGTAAAGCAGATGCATCAGATTTACTTAGGACAACTGTGTCAGCAGATACTTTCAGAGAAAGTACACTAATAGAGTTTGCTGTGGCACTTCTGTTTCAATATGCAATTTTGTCTTGCTCTCTAAACACAAAGCGTTGCACATCCAGGTACAGAATCTGTCTGATTGCAGCACAGACACAAGGCCAATTGAGCAACAGACAGGAAAAAAAAAAAGTGGCTGGCTTGGTTCAAACCCTTTGGAAAATGGAAGAGGTGCATCTTTTACACCTTTCAGAACAAAACCAGAACTTAGAGAACGATAAGTTTCTTATCCAGCAACATCAGCATGGAAATCTTGCAAGCATAGACTATTCATCTATTGTACAGTATTTGTACTCAAACAAGGGATAATTTACCTTTTGCCTGGAAAGGGGAGAGAAGGTACAGTGCAAAGCTCTGCATGGAGCCACATTAATGACAAACACAAGGATCAGTTTCTGTGTTCTGGTGCATTTTTGTGCTGGTATATAATAAACATCTTCTAGATACTCATATCATGTTCTCTCATTAACATTAGACTACCTTAATTTAAGGACTGAATATGTACAGTAATCAAAACCAGGTGTTTTGTAATGAGTACAAATGAAAACAAAAGATAATTAATTTGTGAGATGACCCTAAATTAACTTTCCAGACAAACTATTTTAAATAATACCTCTTCGATTTGTAAATAGACATAGATAGATAGGGATAAACCTACAGACAGTTCTTTCTTTTAGACCATTTGTGAGCTCTTCTGACAGTGAGACTCAGATGGGCTATGTGAACAGCAGCAGCACAATAGTAAGTAAAAATCCTTTTCCTTCACCCGCTATTCAGGCCGAAAATGACATTTCTTATATGTAAATGGCAGTGCTATGCACATGAGTAATATGCCTTGTTACTGGGCAGCTCCTTTAAAATCATTCTGGAATTAATATTAAGACAATTTGTGACAGGGTAATAGGTGGAGTCACGGAATGAGATGAATTCCTCTTTCTGACTCAGTATTTCTCCTCAGTACTTGGAATTTTTCTCAATCAAAATATACATGGTTTCCAGATCACCTGCTGACTGAAGACCTGGTTTTGCCATAAAAGCAGCAATGACAGGCTGCAGAGCTACCCGAAGTCAAGTTGAATTGAGGGTGGGGGGCACCGGCATTAACTGAATTCAGGCAAGATGAGAGACTAAAATCCCATTTTTATTTAGAAGCAGAGTTTGACATTCTTTATTACACAACATACCTCTTGCAGTGGGAAGGACTGTAACTGTATTTTGTTTTGGTTTCAACTGCATGGAGTTGTTTAAATGGAAGAATCGTAAGTACCGCTTAGGATGGAGCTTAGAAAGTTGATGGTGAAGCCAGATTTTGATGTCCCTTAACTGCTTTACAGACCATTTTTAAAGTCTGGCTTCAGAAATCATTATGTAACTATATACAAGAACCAGTAATGTCAGCATGCCATAACAACAAGTCACCGTGGTTCAATTTCAAATACTGCTGTGCATTTAATAGCTTCCTGCATGCTTTGTATTTTTGTCCCAACAATGACTGTATTTTGGAGCACAAATTAGCAGATTATTATTGATAGTTCATGTGTTCAATTAAAAAGATGTGCATATTCCTTGAGACTTTCAAGTGGAATTTCTCTTTGCTCTGGAAAGCATACTGCAGCATCTAAAAAACACACCCAGAAAATGTTTTTTATAGTGGGTCCAACCCTGCTGATGTTTAGTTCATCATTTTTCCTTCACTGCTTCCCTGACACTTTCATGTCAGCCTGCATTCTCACAACAACAGTATTTTTGATTAGGGATTTCTAAATGTCTGGAAAAAAAACTAGGTGGCAAAAAAGATACTGGTTCCTTGTTTTTAATTATTTATTTATTATAAATCAATTTTTGATGGTAGAACACCTGAGACATTGTAGAAGAAAATAAGAATAATTATATGCAACAAGAATGCTAAAAACATAATTCGTTCAGAAATATTTTTAAAGAATAGGAATAAAGAAGGTTATTTGTAGGTAATTCCACCTTAAAGTGGAATAGACTTTGCAAAGTTTTACTTTTTACATTACTTCATATTCCTTACATTACTTCATATTCATATTCATATTCATACTCATATTCCTAAAAAAGTTTTATTTTTAATTTGGTGAGTTTAACTATTCCAAATGTAAATAAAGTTCAATCTCTTATTAAAGTTTCAGTAGCATTTGCTTTTACATATTGAAAAATAATCAACAGAAATTATACTCCTCTGGCACAAAGCGGATATTATTGTGAACAAAATCTGTTACATGTATTATAAAACCAACCAAAAGCCTACATGAAACATCTTGAAAGTTAAACTCTGAAGGGAACAATAAGGCTAACTATTCCCCATATTTCAATTTCACTATATTAGTGTAAAGTATCCTAGGAGGATTCAAAGGCTTCAGCTTCTTTTGCATTTTCAATTGTTATCCATAAACACACAAAAAGGAGGATATAGTTGATTTGATCCAGAGTGGATATAGATTACAAAATATGAAAACCTTTAGTTCTCTCTTCTCTGCTCACTTAAAAATGTCTCCTATATTACACTTCTAGGTGATTTTACCTTCTCTTAACCATGCAAAAGCTACAGTGTTTCAAAGCTGCAGGTTAGTGATGGTGGCAGCTTATTCCTTTTGGTTATCTACAGCACCATCTTAGTGTCTTGAGGCATAAAAGAATATTATCTGTGTGACAGTTATGGCTAGAGCCATCTATACTGTTCATGCTATCAGCACTCAAAGAGCTCAGAATAGAAATCATTCAGTTTAAGACATCTTCTGTAGTTTCATTAAAAGCTTAAAATCATGAGGTACTCCAAGTTATGACTAAGGTTATATGAAAATTTCAGTAAATCTACGATGTGGAAAAGTATATATGCAGTTGGGGTGGTTAGAATAGAATTGCTAATCTTTTGTAAAGGCAGTTGACCATAAGCAAGACAACCTATAAATCTGCTTTCCTTCCTTACTTAATTTTCATCACAAATAATGTGCCACTCTGATTGCATGAAATCATCAGGAGTGTCTTCAATTACTGTGTGCAGCCTCTGATCAAAATGACTTCCTCTATTCTCAATCTGGGGGATGATGGGGAGGAAAACGGGAGGAGGGGGGTGAGAAATGCACAGCTAGTTATGTATTACAAATGTCAGGTTACTGTGAAAGTGTATATATTCATATTTAATAATTTCTAAGCTGGAGTTGTGATTGTAATAATGGCTCATTCATATCTGCATTTCATTTAAATGCACTGTTTTGACTCACTGAACATTTGTCAAAGATATTATAGCTAAACTTTTTCACATGACCACTGAGGTAATGACAGCATTATATTACCAGAAAACTGCATGACTTGCTGATACTTCCATTTTCCTCAGCAGCTTATGAAATAATCAAAATGTGTGCATGAAATGGCGGCCTGTTCTGAATTTATTTTAATACAGATAGGCTTATACAGAGAAATGAAGAAGAGTGTAGGACCTCAGACACAAGAGACAATGACTACGCACAAAGCTGAATTTTACTAGCAGGAAAGATGGATATATGGGTATTAGACTTTTCATAGCTATAGGAAGGATAATCTTTCAATCAGATTAATGAGAAAATATATTGCATGGGCCCTACAGCACTTTTTGCTTTCCAGGCTAATACGTGATTTAAATCCCAAAAGTACATTTTCAGCATTACAATATCCTTTGATAATAATGTCGCTTGCACAAAGACAGATAAAAATAAAACAGTCCCCCTTGATTTCCCATTTTAGATTTGAAGTATATTTTCTGTTCTTTGCCTGCAATGAAGTGAATTCTATTGAGAAGAGTCACATTTAATAAGACAAAGAGAATTTTCTAATTATGCTACCTGTCAAGATTGGAATCTATGGGATTGCAACTGCAATTGAAGAAACAGAGGAAGCAATTGCATATAGTCCAGTTTACTTTGGTGTATGATTACTATTTGCACTTAGATATTGCTAAATGTAAATCAAGCACACACACAGAAGCATGCTTTGAGGTAAACACCAAAAGGCAAGTCTCAAAATGGATTGTATAGTCCTCATTTCAATTTTCAGTATGCAATTTCCCAAGCTTTCCTAAGTTATCTGTAGAAAAATAGTAGAAACCTGTGAAAATGAAATGCTTTTAAATTACTCTGAGCCACACAAATATACAGTGGACGAAATGATAAATATAATTAAAGCACAAATTATTAATGGATAAGAATGTATACGCATAATTATGCTAGGTTAAGCATTTATGCATCTTTCTGGAGGAAAGCAAGTACTGTGGCAGTGAAGAAAAACAAAAGCCAATTAAAATTAATGCAATAGGAAAAAATACTTCTCTCCATACAGTTTCTTATCATTTTTACATAGTTCATATTAGAAACATGCAAACATTAAAGGAAATCTTGCTGTTATAAATGGAGCCCTGAAAGTTATCATATGCTGTCCTTTCAGGGTCTCTGGGGAACTGTTCAATGTGCTCCATCAGACATTACTCTTATTTGCAGCATTGCAATCTTGGAAACACTATGGCACATTAGACAAGGAAAATAAATATTGTGTTCTTGATGGTTTCCTTCATATTACAAGTTTACACAAATCCGTGGCACACAATCAATTATTATAAATACTTTATACAAATAATAAATTAGTTCTTTTAGTGGCTTCATCACTTTTTTTTTTATTAAAACAATGCCTGGTAGGATGATGCAGATTATGACCATGGGTAAAACAGTCGGCATAATATAAGCCTCCAACAAGCCTTTTTTGTTCCTTTTTAAATGATATGTGTGTGTGTTTATATATATATTTGTGTGTATATATACACACACGTGTGTATGTAAATACACACACACACATACATATACATATATATATGCACACACACACACGTGAAATCTCCTAATGCAAAATATGCTTTATTTGGTACTTAAACACAATTGGAACCTATTTTATCTCATTTGGTTTTATACAAGTTGCAAACTGACTTTTCAACTATTTGGTTTACATCTCTATTTAGCTGCTTCTGTGATGTTTATTCAGAGGGAGAAGAAAGATGGCCACATCACTTTATTTTCCTTAAAAACATTTAAGCTCTGTAGATGTTTTTTAATAACTCTCAAGTGGTGTCTTTTTGAGCACTACTATCAAATATCTTATTACTAAGCTACAGCTTTAAACATTTACAGTAGGAAGACTACTAAAAATTCATAAATGATTTGAGCATTCTTGTCTGGCACAGGTTTCTGAGTGCATAAATATGCAGCATACTCGGTTCCAGACCAAATATTTGGTGTCATCATCCACCCATATGACAACAGCAGAGCAAAAAATTCATAGGGCTGCAATCTCCTTTCACATCCATACCATAGGAGCTTCAAAATTTTGAATTACAGATATGTTAGACAGGCTGCCAGCAGCCTCAATGATAGGCTGCTGATCTGCCAAGATTCTTCCACCCTCCAAATGGTGTTACCACTTCCACATGTCTTCCACATTTGTAATCAGCTACCCAAACAGGAGATGATGTGACCAAAGGTAGGTTAATTCAGCTAAATGTCTTCTGTGGGCCAAAATTTTCAAAAGCAGCCATGTTAAGTTGCAGCAGGAAAATTATGCTGACCCTGTGATCCTGAGATAGGGTAGATCTTTTCTGGCTTCAGCATTGTCCTTTCAAAGGAACATAGAAGGTTCGTGTACTGAGGTTCTTGCCCTCTGTCACTTCTGAAGCCTTCCCTCCTTCATGCAGAGATCAGAGAGATTTTTGTACCTTGCTGTACAAAAACACCCATGAAGTGACTTTAAAAGGAAACATTGAGAGCAGGGTTGCAGAGGCTTAGAGCTTCACAGAAATATAAGAGAATGAGAAGGTGCTTTTTAATGTGCTTCCCCACTCCTAGTTGTCCATGGAAGAGGGTCTTTTTTTTTTCCCCTGACAATCCCTTGATTTCTGTAGCTGATATGTCTATGTATTTCCATTCAACGGGCCGGCAAGCCATTCAGTTTTCTCAGTATTTATGAGCCTGCCCCTCAAGAGGGCTGGTAGGAGATACTCCTATCATCTGCAACACCACAAAAAAGTAGAATGAAGTCACTCATTCAATGAACTGCTGCTTTTTCTATGAGAATTCCTTTGGGATTCTATGAAAGCCCTGTACAGTTGAACATGGTCAAGATTAGGCCCAAGATTATCAGTCTACATACTTCTGCAGAACCAAAACACTTCATAGCTGCAGTTGACAATTCCTTAGCCCTTCTCTTTAATTACATGTGGATGCATGTTTTTCACACAGTGTTTGCCTCAAATTCACAATTTCCCAGGGACGTGCAACTCAGTGTATTATGCCTTGTAAAGGAACATTTTCGGCAGCAGCTGTGAAGATGTCACCTCTTACATAAAGGCAAGAACAGCTGCCAGTCATGACCAACGTACAGCAATATTTTCATTCTTAAAGAACTGCTGTGCTGATTGCATCTCAGTAGTGGATGAATAATCCCAGTATATAGTTTACATATAAGTTTTTAAAATTTGTACAATGTTTTAGGAATCATTAGGAAGAAAGGCACTATAAAATGCAAGATATTATTAAAAAGTAGATACGAAAAAAAATAAAGGACGGACAGATAAACTGAGGTAGATCCCGTAGCTATTTCTAGCCATGCAAAAAGAAAGGGCATTGAGCAGATTACCTCCCACTAAGCCTGCCTTTCAGGTTTTGTGTCCTGAATGTATTCAGGATTAATTCTCTACTTCAAAAGAGGTGGTACTGTTTGCATAGCAACACATTTCCTTCCTGCTCTCTGTCTATCCCCTTTTATACCCTGGTGGGACTCTGTGCAGCTGGCTTGATGTCCCTCCCAAGAGTCAGTGCAAAAGAGTCATCAGAGTAAACATAACAGCCTTTCCTCAGACCACCAGTTGCCTCAGGCCTCAGTCTTATTGTCGCACAGAGCTTTTCAGTCTCCCTCCTTCAATTGCACATGCAAAACCAAATGGTGTTTCCTACTCTTCGAAATAAATTAAACAATATTACAAAAGTTTGGAGTGATCCTTTCCACCATGGCTCCAGAGATGCAAGGAGCTGAGATTTGCTACCCTTGAACTAGCTATTGAGTCTGTTGTTCAAACCTGCCAGTTTGCTATATCCTTTACTTTTGCACGATGACACTTCTCCAGTCTGAAGACTTCAGTGTCCACCTCTGATCCCAGTGGGAAAGAGCACTTTCTACACTATAAGCCTGATCTCTTGAGCTTCCTTAGCCTCGTGAGGGAAATGGAACTCTCCTCAAAAGTAACTCTTTAGAGCCTCAGAGGTCTGTTCTAGGGAGGAGAGCCCAGTAATGCACCAAAATAGTTTAGATTCACACACAAAGCAGCAGCCAAAACCTTCAGTTCTGGCAGTGGTGGAATACCCACTACACCAGTCTCTCCCTAACTTGTCTTCTATGCTTCCTGCAGAGGAATTCCCTATTAGGGATCTTTTCTGACTAAGGTGATTAGAAATCTTACCAAAAAATTTAGTTTTCTTTCTTTTATTCCCTTTTGTGATTTTGTGGCTGACCACTTACCTTTAATTTGGTGGCTTTTCTGGTTCCTTCAGTAATGGTATCTTTGTTGTGCCTTTAAAAACAGAAATATTGGGCTCTAAAATTTTTGGAAATTCAGGAGTTCCAACAGGACCTAACATTAAATTTCTTACGGAACTATAGAACTGGGAGCTTCAGTGGAACTAAACATTCAAACATATAAAATGAAAGAAAGACAAACTACAACAGAGGGTTAGGAAAAATCAGGATTTTCTGTTGTCTTTTCAATGCATTTACAAGGAAGAGGCAAGGTACTCTTCCATTTGGATCCTTCTGCAGCACTTTATGAGGTTGTGTATCAAGAAGTATTGCATGAAAACTTTTTAGGTTCCAATATCCAGGATATTCTCCCTAGGTAGTGGAATTGAAGTATGCTTTTAGTGTTGGTATTTGCAAATTACTTTGTGTGAGAGGCACAAAAGGAAGAAAAAGACCCATTTTCATACCCATCTTGTTGACTGTCTATTATCTTTTTCAGGAATCCAGAGCATGCCTAAGGATATTATGGTTGTGAAGGGCAGCCCTCACCAGAGCAGGAACTTACTTTTATGCTTGTCCTCATGAAAATTCTTTTCCTAGGTCCCATATGTCACCCAGGACAAGTTCTCTACAGTAAAGAAAGCTCTTCACAACTTCCATACTTGTCAGCTACTCAAATCATCTAAGAAGTGACCTGGGCTTAATTTCAGTGTAAGGTCTGAATGCTAATTCTAATTATTATGTCTTCCCCAGATCACATGACAAATGCCCAATGTCCAACCGATAAATGCAATGTCCAACTATTTTGCTGGTGATGACAGTTCTGGGAGCCTGAATATATTTACTGGTTTTGGCTGTGATAGAGTTAATTTTCTTCATAGTACGGTGATATGTTTTGGATTTGTGACCAGAACAGTGTGGATAGCATAGGAGTGTTAGTTATTGCTGAACAGCTCTTATACAGCGTCAAGGCCTTTTCTGCTTCTCAGCGAGTAGGCTGGGGGTGCACAAGAAGCTGGGCAGGGACACAGCCAGGACAGCTGACCCCAGCTGACCAAGGGGATATCCCATGCCGTATGACATCATTCTCAGCAATGAAAGCTGTGGGGAAGAAGGAGGAAATGGGGGGACATTTGGAGTGATGGCATCTGTCTTTCTAAGTAACCATTACATGCGATGGAGCCCTGCTTTCCCGGAAATGGCTAAACATCTGGGAAGTAGTGAATTAATTTCTTATTTTGCTTTGCTTGCACATGCAGCTTTTGCTTTACCTATTAAAATGTCTTTATCTAAACCCACAACTTTTCTCACTTTTACCCTTCTGATTCTCTCCCCCCTCCCACTGGGGGGGACTGAGTGAGTGGCTGCATGGGGCTTAGTTGCCAGCTGGGGTTAAACCACAACACTACACTACCAGTCACGTGCCTTACTTTGGCAACTGTATCTCTCAGGCTCATTACCCCAGTGATAGGTGCTGGAACATGGTTCCATGGCAATTAACATGTGAGTTAATTACTTACTCTGTATGAGATCATGCCTGGAGCCAAGCCTTCCAAATTTCTGTTGAGAGCGTATTAGAAGGTAAGGGTGTTCACCTCTTCCCAAGGGACATGGCACATTGTAAGATACAAATTTGGCAAAACAAGCTTCTGATGCCTCCTCCCAAAGCCGTAAGTACATGGACATTCATACAAACCAAAAGATACAATCTAAGTTCTCAAGCATATTTAATTTTCAGGGGTAAAATGATTCCTCTATAGATAGAAGTTTCAAAAGAGAAATCTTAAACCTCCAGAAGGATGCAAGCTGTAGTTCTGGCATATACTGGCATTTCTTACCAACAGCGATTTAGGAGCAGCATGTGCCTACTTCTAATTGAGGACCAAATATTTTTCAAAAGCATTCATAAAAAATGAATGGTTGAAATATCTCAAGAAGCATACTACCTCCTGCTCTCTTCCCTCCCACCCCACACCCCCATATTATGCTAAACATCATAAACCAGCAAAGTAACAAGTCCTTTTTGACAACAAAACTGATTTTGTGAAGAAGCGCATTCATTTGCAATCAAACTGAAAATGCTGACTCTGCAAATATGTGAAGTGCTGTGTATCCCCACCAAGAATTTAAAACAGTAAGAAATGACCCTTACTATAGCAAAAAATAATTGGTTTATTGCCCTGACGAGCTAGTGACAAGAAAAGCAGTTGGTAGCACTGCCTTCATCACAGGGTATTCTAAGAAATAACTAATTTAGACCTTCTCAAGCACAGACACAACCTGCTCCACATGGGAGCGTATCTCCAGAGGGTTCATTAAGTTACTGGCAGTCTAGATTTTGGAAGCAACAACTAAACACTACATCTCTGTTCTAGTCTTTGCTATACAATTGGCTGAAGACCTATAGGTTCAATGAATTGGGGTGGGGTAGTGTGGTGAAAAGAATCGCAAACTGTCCCTGAATATAAACAAATAAACAAGTACAAAATTATATTTAGCATAGCTGTTATGTTTAAATGCAGTAGCTGAGAAAATATTGTTTCCTGTAATACTTTTTTAATAGCTCCATATTAAATCTCAGAAAAATGTTGCTTTTCTTCTACATAGGAATAAATAATCTGTTACTCAGAAGTAAGTGGAGTCAGCATTGCTACCTTTTATCAGGAAATAATAGGGGATTTGCAAATTTCTTTCATACTTGTTTATGTTTCTGACTCCTGTGGCCTGTAAAATTCCTTTTGATCCTTGGATCTCTCTTAAACAGCGAGGGGAGTAAGTAGCCAACTTGTCTTCTATTGGACAGAGGTATGTCACTGGTGGGCTTTGTGACTGTCCCCTATCTTGGGCCTGCAAAGGAAGTGCAGGAGAGATCTATGCCTTGTTTTGATTCCAAAATGTTGGTGCATGCCTTGCTAACTTTGGTTTACACGGTTTCATTTCTCCCTAGTATTGCTTTGTGATTTTTTGGTTCAAACGAACTCCCTCAAAAAGCAAATCTTAGCCAGAATTGCAATTTTGGGTCTTTTACAATAAAAGCTCCAAGGCATTTGCAGCTTTTAGGCGGTTTCCACCCAAACCCATAAATTAGATGTTATATTCAATCCAGGTTCATGAATCTGTGGTTTGCAATGACACTTGAAACCAGGAAAATGTATCTGTTTCTGAGCTTTACTTTTAAAGTTTTGTACAGCTCTCTATAATACTGTTGACAGCTATTTAGATATCACTGGATTTAAATGTTTGCTTTAGAAAATCACATTGGGAGAATTTTGGTTTGTAAATGAAAGCTGATTCAGAGCTCTGTCCTATTTTGCTGAAGTTCAAAAGGGAAAGGATAAATTGTTCTAGTTTTAAGCCATTTCAACAGCTAATGGAACAGTACAAATGGAAAAGGCCCATGTTCTTGGAGCAGAAGGGTCTGAGTTACATTCCCAGTATAGCCTGTGTGCAGATTACATGACAGCTGTGGCGTCTGCATTTACACAGTCACAAATCATTTGCGAGACTGACAGTTGTGCCACAGTTTGTGGTTTTCTCTGCCACCAATTGAACTAAAATATCTCGAAGGGAAAGGTTAATGCACTATACTACTGTGCTTGGCATCCATTTGAATATTGAAAAGTCTCTTCTGTACTAATGCATAAAAATCAGCCAAACCAAAGTACAGTAAAGAGCAGAAAACTGTTCCTGAGGTTGAATCCTGTAAAAGCGTTGGTCTCTATTACTTGCCATTGATCTATACTCTCTCACTAGGAAAGAGGGAAAAAATGGTCTCTTCTGTGTATTTCCCCATTTTACTGCTAACGAAGGGGAAAGAAGTCTTGAGGGTGATACATAGCTGTCCTCTATCCCCTTCCAGCTGGCCAAAACACCACATACATATAATATTTAGCGGGTGCAACGAGGGTACAGAGAATGCTGGCTCTTTGGAGCTCTTAGAGAAAGGAGAGCCCCAGGAGCTGACAATTGCCTTCAGCGGAGGGGAGGAGAGGGGTGGTCTGGAGTGGCACTGTGTCAGTAATGCTCTCTCAAGTCTCTCTACTTCCTCCTACACTCATGAAGTCCCTAGGAGGTAGGAGGGGCTTTTTTCTGGTGGTGGTGTTTGTGCTACGCTGGTATTTTCACCAAGGTCAGTAGAGGTAGCACTGAGAGCTCCAGTTGAACGATGAAGTGACGGTGGCTTCAACCAACATACTGAGGACTTTATTTCTTTGGGAAATTTCTCCTGTTGTGCCTCAAGAGGTATAACAGCATCACTCTGCAGGGACTTCCATGAAGAAAACTGGGTGAGTCATTCAAAGTGTGAAGTGTTATATATATATTTAAAAGACAATAATTCTATGGTTTCTGACTTGTGCATTCAATTAAAAGTGATGCTTTTTGCTCTGGACAGTGTTCATGTCTAGCCATAGTTTTTTTCCCATTGAAAGTTTTTTAGACACTGAGGATAGGGTATTGGTAACTATTTTAAAAATACTTGTTACTTAGGTATGTAACTTAGGTTTTCAAAAGCATCTAAATAACTTCCAGAGTTAATGGGACTTAGGCTCATAGGCATTCACAAAGGTCTTGAAAAAGGTACCCTATATTTGCAAGAATATTTCTATGTTTAGTATTTCAAATGGAAATCTTTTTTATCTGTATTTTGCCATCAGAAAAGATCTGGACTAAAAAGACATGTCTATAAATTTCCATTCCCTCCTTTCTCCCTGTTCTCAACTGAACAGATTGATGAATTTTCGCTCAACCCCATGGACCACTCGTGGTCAAGCTCCTGATTCAGGGATGTTCCTCTGTCCAAACCTGTTACCCTGAATAGATGATCTTAGAGGAACCTTGGCCCTTTTTCCTTCTAACCAAGTGAGATACCTCCCCTTCCCTTCTGTCCTGGACACATTCTTAACTCCATAGAAACATGTTTCTTAAATTAGATATAAACACAATATTGTTCAT
The DNA here is from genome assembly GCF_035582795.1 of Mycteria americana. Lineage (NCBI taxonomy): Eukaryota > Metazoa > Chordata > Aves > Ciconiiformes > Ciconiidae > Mycteria > Mycteria americana. Next base: position 141,283,791 of record NC_134366.1, on the reverse strand, counting down.
TCATATGTATCCTAAATGCATAAACTTTAAAAAAAAGTGCTTTCTATAATAAGTGATTTAGCAAAAAATGTTGATTTTCTTATGCAACTATTCTAATGTAAGTAACTGAATTAACAAGCCACGAGGAGAACATGCATTAAAATATTTACTGTCTACAATTACTTAATTCTTTCTGACTTAACAATGCAATCTATTATTAAAACTATGTATTTGATATGCTTTCTTATTCCACTTCTATTATTTCAAATGTTTTAATGATTGTTTTACAAGGAATAAAAATATACTCAATGAGAAAAATGAGATTAATTTGATTCCTAAATGAATTAAAAGCAAAAACATTTATAAAATTTTCACCTAGTGTATTATGCATGAGTTATGATTCCCAACATTTCAAGAGTTTGAAAATTGTGGAGAACCAGAAATGTTGAAAAGCAACTTCTTATGACAAAGTTTACATTTGACGCTCAAGAATAGAGATCAGACACGAAACTCAGACTGCGAATTTTTATTTATTTATTTATTAAGCTTGAGGTGGTGGTATTAGTGCATCAGAATGTGAAGAAGATACACCTTTGGACAGACAGGAAAGAGCTGGAATTTCCAGCCAAAAATTTTTAAATTTTCTGTTCTTCACCACAACACATCTCTCTTTTCCTCATAAAGAGAGTTTGAGGACAAACCATTGAGAACAAACCATTCAGTTTTCCTCAGATAGCCAGTTGTGTGCTGTTTCTTTCATTTATCTGCATTTGAGAAATTAGATTCAAGCAGTCACTTTCCAGGTCCCAGCATCCCAGGTCAATGCTGCAGTCCTTGAGTTTGAGTGCATTTGCCCTGGGTCCTTCTTTTGGAGGTGTTCCATTTTGCACAAACATTCATTAAAGCAGAATTCAAAGCTGGAATTCCTAAATCAAAATCACAAACAAGCACCTTAATACTTTGGTTGTGGCGTTAATCATCTATTTGCTGGCACAATGCCTGCTTTGCCAAGTAGAACATTTTCTTATAAAGGAGTGTATGAGAACTGAGGACATAAGGGGGCTGTATAGCAGCTCAGGTTCAAGTCACTGCCCTGTATCCAGCAAAAAAGGGATTTCAGTCAGCTCTTTTTATGTTCTTGACAATCAATATCTTATTGGCTAAGCAGGAATACACATACCATTTCTTATGTCTTGACCAAAATCTGACATTCTAGATAGGAAAATCTTTCCAGATGCAAGTTTATCAAAGCAGGCACCAAGAATGAAACGAACCAAAGAAGTTCTTGAACACTTTCTGTGGAGCATTGCTTTCCTATCTCTCACTGGCTGGCCCTTGGCAGTTGTACTACCGGGGAGCAGGGGGAGGGGGCTCTTCTACAAGGGGACTTGAGCCAGGGTCCATGGCTGATGGTCAGGCTGGCATGTCAGTGCCACACCGATGGGGTGCCGTCCCACTGTGCCCACTGCAAAGTGCATGGCAGGATTGGTGACGGGGACCAGGATCAGCCTCAGCCCAGGGATCACAGATAAGTCCCTCGTGATGGGCCAGGTCTAGAGTCAAGCCAGAAAGTCAGGTCAGTGACTCAGGGTCAGGATCAGTGAGGTACAAAGACAGGCTGCAGTGAGGACCCAGGGCGAGGGCCTGAACACGTAGTCAGCTCCCAGGTGAAGGGAGGTGGGACCCCCTGACGAGGCTCTTTCTTCTGCAGCTCTGACCAAGGTCCCGCAGCTGGTATCAGAGATGACCCTGGGAAAAAGCAGCCAAAGCCATTGGAGAGGGTGAAGAGGTGACACAGCCTGTGGGCGCACTCAGGGCTCTGACAGGTACATAGCTTTCTGTACGTTGCAGAAGTGCTAATGCTGCAAGTGGATACGTGCTAACAGAATGTTGAATCCATGTAAGAGTGAGGCTGGCGCTGATGATACTTCAGTAAAGTACTGGAGATGGCCCAAATGGATTAGTGTACAGATCACTTGCCTTATTAAATTGAGATCTCAATTTCAAAAATATTTTAAGCTGCAAAATAGATGAACAACATTTTACAATGGCTAATTCAATGTCTAGGGATAGATTTTCAAAGCACTAGCACTTTCTTCCACAAAGCAGTCACTTGTATTTTTATGGGTTATAATACCTAATGTTCTTTTATCAATTATTTAAGTAGCACCAACAAAGAATTTCATCTTTGATCATTCAGATAGTTACCCAGACTTGTCCCACTCACATTTCGAAGTCATAGACATTCGTTAATTGACTCTTAATTTGTGTACAAGGGTGAAATACTGACCCAGGGGGAGTCACTGGCAAAACTCCCATTAACAACAATGCATTCAAGATCTGCCCCCCTGGGATTTTGCATATTCTGCAAGCTTCTGTAGATACAAAAAACCCCACCCAAAACAAAAACCCAAAAAACCAACCAAACAAAAAACCCCACAAACCTCACTCGACAAAAAAACCCCAAACGTATTGCAATCGAAAAATATGTCTTTCCACTGTGAGAGGTTTGTGAGTGAAAAGATTTTGACCTGATGGATTTTTACTGAAGTGAGGCTAGTGAGGGAAGAGTGCAATGAACCTAGGCTCCTAGATAGTCAATGGAAGAAGAAAAACACTTCCAGGGAGCAATTCTGATTATGTTCTGGAGGGGCAACCTGTCTCCATGAATTATGTAAGGATCTTGGGACAATTTGACTCTTAAGGTAGGTGTCTTGGTGAGATTCCTAAAACTGTATCAGATGAAGCTGAGCCTCATGCAAAATATCTGAAACATTCAACTGCATTGACTGCTTTGCATTCAATCTTACATTCTCATCTTCAGCAACTCTTTAAATCCCTTCCTGTCTGTGAAAGCAAATGAACATATTTCCATTTCACAGTAGAAGGAAGAACACACTGGAATCCAATGCACAAAATATTCTTCCTTATTAGGATGAGTTTAGAGAAATTTGGCTACAAGGAAGATGCAAATGTCAAAGAGAGCTAAGGAAGTCCCCATCATGTGATCTCCTCATTAATGCAGATTGCGGAAAACTTTATGCTGTATTTTTCAATAAAAAATGGGCGCTGGTTAAAGCAGTGACTGAAATGTGTTGTATGGAGTACCATTGAGATACACAGCACTTTCATAATGGAACCCCAGCCCCAATGCATAAATAATTAGAATTTTTACACTTCTTCCTGTGCTTTGTGGAGGTAAAGGGTTTCAAGGCAGCTGAAATATTTCTCCCTGCTCATTTAAACAAACACGTATTTCAAAACACTGTCTTTTTACTCTCTTTTTTTTAAAGAAAATCAGAATATCGCTAAGCAAAAAGCAATAAAAAAGAAATTCATTTCTATAGTTGCAATGAAAGACTCATGCCGATTTCCGAAGCATTACTATTGTATGCAGTATGATGCTAGTTTTGTAATTACAGAAATGCAACAATAGGGGGGTTGTGCAATTTTAGGAGAAAAGAGTTCTGCATAAAAATTCCAGCTGTGAACATGTGATCAGTCCTTTTATGGACAAAAGAGAGACACTTCCTTGTATTTGCATTCAATTTCTATGTGCATCTACAGTTCACTCACATCCTCTACAAACTCATCTGTGTAGTTATTCCTTTTCTTTAGGCACAGAATATAATAACACCATGGAAAAATAATAAAAAAACCCTGCACACTTCACTATTCTTACTGAGAGGTTATGTGATTTAAGATCAAAGTCGAAAGAAAAGCCAGGTAATAGCTAAGCTCAAAAATTAAATATGAAAAGAATTGTGCATTAAATGGGCCAATTTGAAATATTCCATATCTTAGCATAATTAAAATTTTACATATAATGATGCAACCAAAATCCGCCAGCACTTTTTTCTCCTAAGAGAAAAAGCTGGATTAGAAAAGTAATTTAAGATGGAACTGGTCATCTTGTCTTAAAAAAAAAAAAAAAAAAAGAAGCCTTACACTCATTTATGGAACACTTCAAAACAGGAATAAATGAAAATGAATTAAAATGTATATATCATCTGCTGTTCTTTCCATCAAGAGAAAATTTTCAGGTAGCCAACTGTTTTGAAATAAAATTCCCTGCAGTTGCTATAGTGATGATAATAAAGTTCCTGCCTCAATTTACGTGATAGAGGTTCCTAGCAGAACACTTGAAAAGGTAAGCTAATCATAATGAAGACACTGTTAGTTCTCATGCTCAGAGCAGCCTCCTTGAATTTAGTTCACAATTACAGGACTCCTCCATTGCTGTCAATTTTGTTATATGTACATTATCATAATCTTCCTCAATGTGGCAGTAACAAATTATGCAGCAGAGACAGTACCACTCTTTTTCTAGGTTAAGTCAGTGGACAAAGGGTACACAAGTTTGCTACAATAAACAATGACTGAATCAAAGATATTTCTCTATTAGCTGTTTTTTCCCATTACAAGTCTTTGTTTTTCTAACCATGTAACGACAGTATATTTTTTGCTTCTATAGTACATATTGTTCAAGTCTCGTTTTATCTCAGTGTTGATGCAAACTAAATAGCTTTAAAGCAGACAGTTACCTGTCAAAATGGATGAGTCATCAAAGCAATGTCAAAGATAAAACATTATTGCTTAGATGTATGTTCTACTGCAATAATTTTGTAAAATAACATAATTTACTTTAAAACATTGTGAAGCTAAAATAGCTCCCATAATAGCTGGTTTAGAAGAAAAATATGCAAAATAGCTGACAAAAAACAGAATGTCATTAAATATTATTTAGATAAATAAGATAAAACAGAAATATTAGATCTGCCAAAAACTACAACTAATCATTGTGAAAACAATGTTTTAGCAAGGCATTTCTAAAAATACCTGTTATTTGCAATTGTGATGTAACTATATATACATGCATGTTTCTGTGTGAGAGTCTGTATGTGTTTTGATGTCTATGTGTCACTGCCATTAAAGATATATGAGCTCCCCTCCTGCTACTTTATTGCTTACGTATATATCATGCCCACCAATAAGGAAAATTTATTTATTTATTTATTTAAAAAATAAGGTGTTTGGAACAGAGAGAAAAAAGCTTAAACACAAATCAAAATCCAATAAGATCTAAAACTTGATGTGCAAAGGCACAAATACTATGATGAGGATATGTCATGTAATAAGAGAGATCAAATAAATTAATGAAAGAGCCTGCCAAAGTTAATGGCCGTGATGTCAGTAAGCTTTTAATTAATAACTTTCATTATTTTTAAAGTCCTTTACAGCTGGACTCCTAAGGACCCGGGGCTCCAACAACCAAAGAGCAAAGCCAGTTATGATGATTTTTTCCATGGACTAAAATCCTTATCCCATCTATAGCCACATTCTCAATAACAGCATATGTTCTTTGGCCAAATGTGTGAAGCCTTAATCTGACCAGTGACATTCAGGTCAGGAGTACACATATGGTATGCCATACTGACTCAATTAACCATCCATCAATTTAATTGCATAATATATCAGAAGATGTATTCTACTACTACTTACAGTTAGATGCAGGCATGGAAATAAATAAGACAAAGCAACAATTTTCTGTTGTTTGTTTACCTTAACGGGAATACTAAGTAGAAACAATAATATATTTTATAAAGTATTTTTGTTCTTGGAAAAAATAATTTTTGACAGCTAAACTGATCAGAGGCTGCTAGTTTTAGAAATGATACTTCTTGCAATAAGCAAGCGTAGGTGGAAAGCACACCTTACAAGAAAATTACAGCGCTTCCACTGATTCTAATCACATTAATGTAGGGATAAGGGAAAAAAAAGGTATATTATTTAAACATTATGTAAATTATGAAGAGATTTAACACATTGCAAACTTATAAGTAGTGACATAGTTGAGTTGATTTATGGAATCACTCCAGACATCAAATCCTTCTGGAATAATATACATGACAAAAAATGACAACATGGTGACAAGTTAAAAAAAGAAGAAGAAGAAGGGGAAGAAGAAGAAGAAGAAGAAGAAGAAGAAGAAGAAGAAGAAGAAGAAGAAGAAGAAGAAATAGGAGAAGAAGAAGAAGAGGAAGAAGAAGAAAATTAAGCTTATATTTTAAATATTCTAGGGCAAAAACTTGAAATAATAGAAGTCAAACATAAAACCTTCCAAACTGGAATTCACTGAAAGACAGAGATTTCAGGCTCTGGTCAGTATCTGTGTTATCTGAAATGCCCTCTTCAGAATTTGCATTACTTTTAATCTGTTCTAGAATTTTGTAAGCATGAGTTTATTTTTTGAACTTCGTCTGCAAACCTGCTTTGCAACCATTGTAAACCCTGATCTGCATTTGCCAAGTCTGTGGGTATCACGACCGGTGTACGGATCAGTTGTCAGCCACAGGTCATAATACTTTTTTGAGCTTCTTTATTGTACACAAATCAGTGCCATACTGCTGAAATCCTTTCTTCTCTTTCTCTCCTTTGGGGATGGAAATAATTCTAGTGTGATGTGTCTTTACAGACCAGCAGTTGTTGCCTAGAATTGGATCTCTCCTTCATGTTTTTTTCCTCCTGTGGAAGAACGCCCAGTTCGGTGTATTTTGCTTCTTATTCACCCAGAATATTGCAAGTGCTTTCTGTAGTCATTTCTTTCTACAAAGAAACAGAAGTATAGTGCCGTTAGACAATTAGACACTCATAAAGTCTAGAATAATGTGATCATGTCACATCTAAAAGTTCAGCAACAGCAATATTAAAGCACTTTTAATATAGCACTTTGGAAAGAGACAAGGAAAACTGCTTCTAAAGCCTGTGCTCCAATGTATTTTTTTGAGCAAAAACATCAGCTTTGCAACATAGTATTTTTAGATTCTAACAGTCATCACAAGCATGGGGTAAATAATGTAGCTCGTGTGGAATGGAAAAAGAAAATTCAGAGGAAACAAAAGCTACCACTTTTTATTAGACACCTCAGATAACTAGTGACTTGTTTTTATGCTCACTATTAATACAATTTACATAGTTTTCTGATAGTTCTTCTCCATAATAAGTTCTGTGAAATTTCCTTTTTTCCCCCCAGTTTCTTGAAATTCTGGGTATCTTTTATTTATTCTGTTTTTAAGCTTTCTATACAGTGGGTTGTTTGAGAAGTTTCACTAGAGGATCTGGCCCCTGAGTTGGCTCTTAGAGAGCAAAACAATAATTACTGCCTCTTGAGGATCCAGTGATATTAAAAAGAAATGTTAACATTTTGGTGTTATCAATCACTGCACATACCTGCACGTGGTAGATGTGTCTGCGTCACACAGATCTCTCCAGTCCCCTACACCTGACATATGTTTTGGTTCCTTGTCACTCTCCTTGCATCCCCAGGCCATTACAGAGGCTTCTTCCTTGCTCTGACCCTATGTGTCCAACCATGCTGGTTGGGACAATCTAGGATCTAGCAGACCTGGGCTGCAGAGCCAGAGAAATGCTGCCAGACTGTACTGCAGTCGACTCCCATGGCTCAGGGTTTCCCACAAATAGAAGTCCTACTAAAAGGCACAGCCCACAGCAGCAGCCAGATGACAAGAGTCCATCCCCATTCCATAAGTCACACATTTTGTCCCTCAAAAAGGTCTTACACGTTGCAGAAAGCTTACATTGGGTACCATGCACTTGTACCTCTGAAAAGAAGCAACCAATTAGAAATTAAAAGTACTTGGCCTTGTTCTCATGGATTTGGGGAATCTGAGACAGGGTGTTGAGAGAAATTTTCTTCTAAACTTATTTTTCTTTAAAGAGGTTTGCAGGCTGCATTGCAGGCACGGCAGTCAAGGATTAAGGTTTGTTCCTGAAATAACAACACATGCTTAATCAAGGAACAGAAAACGCAGCTTGATAATGAAGGTGTTAACTCACATCTGCCAGTAAATTGAAAAGGCAACTGTTCCATTTATCTGTGTTTTTACCTTTTCTGAGGTTACTGTCCTCATTGTGGTAATGGTTGAAGGGGACACTTTTTAGCTTTTGCTAGACTCTGCAACCTAAACTCAACCTGAATCGAAATTAGCTCTGGCTTACTTCTAGTTGGTGACTCCAGCAGCTTAGAAGGTGCTACAGGCCATCTGTGACTCATGGGCAGCAACTTACGGAGGAGGCTGGAGCAGCAGCTGACAAGGGAACTATTTTATCAAACCTACTCAGAGGAATGAATAGCACAGCTGTCGAATCACACACTTCTAATAGTCAAATTAATATTTTTATCCAAGAATATCTAACAAATTCAGAGGCTGTATTTTTTTCCTATGAAACATCCATTTACTGAAACAAACATATTCATAAAAATCACAAATTATTCATGGCCAGCTCAGGAAGAGAAAAAAGAATATTCTCTTCACGAGAATTATTGTTGCAAATCATTCTCTTTCTTTTATTACTACTCTGATTTTAATATAGCTCGTGGATTTAATTATCCAGTTCAGGATATATTTGTAAAGTTATAAAAAATTGAAAGTACTATAAAATTAATAGTTATTACGACTAATCCATGATTAATACACTGGCTGATAGTTTTTACATGTCCCAGAATAGCAATTTAGAGAATATAATTTCTGAAATCCAGTTAGAGATTGAGCCAATTTTCTGACAAAGCCACCAACCTGCTAATTCTTTCTCCATGAAATGCATATGACTGAGATGGTGGTGGTGCAACCTTAAAATCACAGCATCAGCCAGCCTCTAAGCTCAGTTATACTTCTACCTCAAAATCATAGTGTCACCTAATCTGGGAAGCTCCTCCATTACAGTCTTGGAGGCCAAAGGGCCTGATGTAGCACAGAAAACCCAAACTCAATTCTTACCATATCATACTGCCATGTGGCAATCTCTATTTTAAACCACCATGCATTAAAGAAGCCTTGTCTTTGTAGTGGTATTAGATGCTGTCATAGTATAAGATGATGTGACAGGAGCATATATTGATTTAGAATTTGCTGCTATCCTTTTAAAATGTAGAAGCTGACTGAAATGAGCAACAAAGGGGATCTACAAATAAACAACGCATGTTTTAGGTCCAGAGATACTCTTACGAGACTCAAAAATAGTATTTTAAGGTTTTGTCTGGAAAAAAAAATTCTGGTGGAAGGAGATGGAAAGGCAAGATACTGGAGAAACATGTTAATTGGGATATAAATTAGTATTACCACATCTAACAGAGCCAACTGCTCCTCAGAAAAGGGAGGTATGTAATCTGGCTTATAACGAGGCACTCATCAAAATGGACCCAACAAACACAGGCAAACAAACATGCTTTGCAGATAGTCTCACAAGATCGCTCTCTAAATAACTCATCCACACACAAGGCAGCTCATGTTTTTTTGTAGCATTTTAGTTTGGCTTGGCTCCGGGTTTCTTATTTTAAACAAAAGATTGATGCATTACAAACAGGCAAGAGTCTGGATAAATGAGATCTGATGTTTATTCATGACAATTTTAAAAAATGTTCAGATAGTAAACAAAACTTAATTACTTTAGAAAGACATAAAATCTGCTGATATAGGATATAATGCTAAATAATAATCACCAGAAAGCCATCTCATTATTATTGGTTTTGTGTTTGATATGGGTTTGGCCCAAGGCAAAGCCCAGGGCTTTATTTATTTAAAAGGGTACGAAAACAAGGCAATATGCATGTTTCATATTAAATATTGTGATGGCATTACACTATGTGAAATGCAATGAGAGAAAAACATTGTGAAGCACCGAGGAGAATTTAAAAATTTATATTTTGTTGTACTTTTTCTCAGACATAAGCAGACTTTCTGAGGGATTATGGGAATACTAATACCCACTATGGTGTGGTAATTTATTATAATCTTGCAGCAAAAAAGAGTACACCTACACATATATATACATACACAATCCACGTCTATAGCTACGTCTGATTTTCCTATTATCTGTTATTTTTTTAATTGCAAACTCTGATGAGTTTAAGTCAACATATTTCCTTACTGCTCCTTCTGCTTGTCAGCTGTAACTGGATTGATAAAATGCAAATGAACAAATCATTAACGAGTACTGGTTATGAATCTCTCAGGCAGTTCAGGACCCTATCAAATCCTGCACCTATTACTTTGTGTGATTGATGTACTATTGTAAGTGATTGTTCCTGATCTTATTAAATCTTATTGATTTTTTCCCAGTTTCTATTTTATGCAGGACCAGGCTTGGACTATTATGAATGTTGCTGAACACTGTTAATCAAGCTTACACAGCTATTTTGATGGCAAACAATTAGAACTCTGAAGCAATACCTTGCAATTAGCTTCAGGGATATGGACCTCAGCACCGTAATAATGAAAGAGACCTTCTCCTTCAAGCAAGGTAATGAGATTTACTATTATGACCCCAAATAACCTCTGAGAAATAACCAATCTGCAAACATAGATGTGTTTATCAATAATTTGTGCCCTTTTTATGAAAATGTATTTTTATTTTTTTTCTTCTCATATGAATCATTGTTTCAACTGAAACAAAGTGTACGAAGTCTTATAAAAATGACAAATATATAAATTGAAAATCTGTACGTATAATTTGAATCCACTGGAGGGTTCTACAGAATGATATGCATCAATAACGTTCAAATTTTGTGAGGAAAATAACACTAAAATCTTGTGAGAAAATACTGACATATGCAAAAACTTGGGTGGTTATTATTGCTTGCAAATGCTTATTTACATGTTTAGTTAAGATACATATTAGGTACACTATATATGCAGTATGTAAGTAGACATAGACATCCATAAACATACATCTTTATAAATCTACTATATACATTTTTTTATTTGAGTTATAAAAACAATAAAAATCTCATGATTTAACTCCTTCACATTAACATGGTTTTGTGAATTGTAATAGAGCACTGAACATCACAAGGCAAATTTTTGGTACATCCACAGTAATTTATTACACAATATATAAATAAAGTACAATGAACATTTTTGCCTAGAAAGTGAAACAGTGTATTTCCAAACTTCTTAACTTTCAGTATTCGTATTTTACTGTTGCAGTCTAAGCACATTTTTTGCTGATCATTTAGTATTGCTATAAACTCTTGTACCTACATATCACGTTGCAGTTGGAGAATAGCTCATATGGTTTTGCTAGTTAGCATATTTGTTAATTTCTTCACTGTTTTTTGCTAAAAAGAAAATACTCAACATCTGTAAAATATATTTACATGAAAAAAGGAAATGCCTTGAGAATTGGGAAAATTTTGGAGGCTTTGAATAATCTCTACAATACTCCTTTTTTGTTCCTATGAATTTATTAAATTGAAATCAAGGCTTTTATACTTTGGTTTAGCTGACAAGATGAAGAAGTGCATCAGGCCCGAATGTAGGAAAGAACAATTTTCAAATATGAAAACTTCACCATTCCTACTCTTCTTTTACAATAATTACTTGCAAATGTCTCTGCTGTATATGGCATTTTCAGCAGGATGGCAGTGGGGTGCTGAGCACACCTCCCAGTCTGGTGTTCTCCCTTCTTGCCCCTCGTATCCAAATCTTCAAATCCCCTGCAGAGCCTGTTTATGAAACAGCCCCTGAAAAGAGTGTGGGTTCCAGTGGAGACTAAAAGCGAGGCTTGGCTGGAGATCTGTAGCTGGAAAAGACGATGGTGAGGATGATCACATTTTTAATCAACATGTTAATCCAGGTTCTGGGTAGGATTCTGAGCAGAGAAGGGGGAGGGTGAAGAAAGAATAGTATTTCTTAGAACTGTCACTTTAAAATATGTCTACTTCAATGTAGTGCCAAAGTAGGAACAGGATTATATTTTAAAGCACAGGATTAATGAGATAAACTCTTCTTAACCCATTGAATACGTGTGAGAAGTTCATCCAGAGAAGCAAAATTAGTATGTGTCTGTGGCTATATGCCATATATCATATGCTCACAGTGAAACTTTAGAAGGCTGGAGGAAATTTCTGTGCATTCCCAAAGCAGTCTTGAAAGAGTTAAATGTGAGAGCTTAGCAAACCTGATGAGATTTTTAAAAGGTACATAAGCTAATTCACCATGTGAGTTTTTCCTGTTTCTCTTTACTTTGAGCACAACCAATAAATGTGAGTTATTTTAGTGCCAATTTCAATTTTTATCAAATAAATATACATTTCTTGCTGGATGTAATGGTTAATGAAATGCACATAATATGTAAAATCTATAAAAATGTTGTAGTTATACATTACTTTCTGACTGTTGTACAACCTTTGTAAACAAAGTATAGTATATCAACTTTCTTGTGACAATAAGCAGATCTGTCATCTTGGGGACAGTTAAATGAATTATTTAATCAATAACAGACTACATCTCTGATGATAAGACAAGCTCAGACAAATTAAAAAGTGAACCAGGTATAGCATGTCACAAGCAAGATACACAGGTAGTGAAACATACATTTAATATTAAGTAGAAAAACATTCAAAAGAGACCAAACCAAAAATCAGACCAAAACATAAAGTGACAGTTAGGCTTTTTTTCTGTTTATATTAAAACAGGAAGATAACTTTTAAAAATCAAACTATTAAAAAAATCAAGTGGTAAGATACTTTATGAATCGATAAATGCAATAGTTTTCAGAAGTGTTTTGTACAAAACAAATAGTGGTAAGGCAGCTTAGATAGGAGGGTTTCTAGTTTGGGGCACTTTTAAGTATAGATTTTAAGCTAGATTAACCTGTAGTGAATCTAGCTAAATCTATCCACTACTTTATTATCGACTCCTTCCAAATTAAAAAGAAAAAAAAAAGGCAGCAGATTAGTGAATGTTTCTACAACTGTTCAGAAAGTTTGGTCTCTACAGCATTTAGCAGTGGTGTCCTCACAGCTTTTATTTTCCTCCTTTGTTCATGTTCATGAAAGTCTCATAGTTTGTGTGCTGCCTATCTGGGCATGCCTAGGCACATGGCAAACATCCAAACTGCTCTACCAAAGACAGTACCTGCAAGTTTGCAAGCTATACCACAGGCAAGCCTGGTCTTGAAGAAGGTCTCCAGGCTGTCCTTAGACTACATCATGGACCTGTATGTTACATATACAGTTTACCCAAATGTGGATAACATCCTCATGAATGGCCAGACTTGGTCAGATCATGTCCTGCTTCTGATCTTCATGAAAACCTACAAAAAAAGATACAGTGATATCTTGCCCGGTAATTTGTACATCTGTGTAAAAAGAGAGACAGGTTTAGTAATATTTACTTTTTCAAATTTTCTAAAATGATGAACAAAAAGATTTTTTTTCCTTTCCCTAGAATTTGAAACAGAACTTTAAAAACTTTAGAACTCTGCACAACTCCTTGTGGCTTCCCATATCTGGACCCTTTTTACAAGCTGGATTTACATTATTTCTAAGGAAGAGTCTGACAGTTCTAAAATTGCATGAACAGAGCCAAGCTGTCTGTTTTAAAACTGAATGACATACAGGATAGCCAGAGCAGATGTAACTTGTATATGTGCAATTTTAAAATGTTTCCAGCTTTTTTTTTTCTCCAATGAATATGCATCTTATAACAAAGAATTCAGCTCCTACAATTTACTGTTTTTCTTTTTCTTTTTCTTTCTACTGTTCTCAGATATTTTGAATAGCTAAAATCCTTTTTAAGCAGGGAAGAAATTCACACTTCTCTCTCTCTTCCTCTGCTTCTTCATACAGTACACATAAATCTCACAGAAATAAGTCTAGAATAATATACGTGTTTAGTGATATGAACACTTAGTGTAGCTATAAAGACTAAGTGTTATTTTGATATGCAGGATTAAGTTTGAAACATGCATGCAGTATAAAACATTGAAGGAAACAAGAATTTTGTGGTGGAGGACACAAATAGATAAAAATCTGCTTCTGTCCTGTATATGTCTATGTATTAATATAGGGTAATTATAGCTATAAGCCTCTGAATGCTAGTGGTAGTGATATGTCTCATTGCTGCCATTGGATTCATGACAGCAAATTCCAATTCATCAAAGCAAACGCCTCTGCATTGCACATCAGGCATGATAAGTCTCTAATAACAGTGTATCATCTCCAAGTTACATGTATTAAAGACATATGCATCAAAGTGCAATATTACACTTTAAAAGTTGTGTTTCATGTGGGAACTTAGTGTTTCTCAAGAATTCTTTTTGTCTTTGTGGACTTCTGTACATTTTCTCTCCCATTCTTCTGTAATCCCTTTAGGATATTCATGTCACTCAGGTATTTATTTGTGTGGTGGAGTTACCATTTGCACAAATACTGATCTCACATCTGAGGTAACTCCCCAACCATGACACTTATTCATATAACTTATGTCAAAACTGCCTGCACTCACATCTTAAGCCCCTCTGAAATGAAGTCCATAGTTGGGGCAACTGTAATGAAAAGAAGTGACTTGAAATAAAATCATCCGTCCATGAAAGCTCAATTCACGGCTTTAGGATGGTCAGACGCAGATCTTCTTCAGCTTAATTTGTAGCAAGTAGCAATTTGGGCTTCATTTTATATGTTGCATGTGTCATATGACAAGCTACAAGACGAAAAAAAGTTCTAGGGTATGAGTATTCCGGAAAAAATCAAACCTCAAGCAAAAGCCAAGATTCTTTGCCCAGCACTCATGTATATAAAGCAATTAGTTTCATGTTATGATGGGTGTTCCCCATGGTGCACTTTCTCCGTTAGTATTCATATCTTCATGCCATTATATTTTGGACAGCTCTAAACAGATCTGATACACTCAGAAAATTATAAAGTCACATGCCATCAAGAAAAGATATTAGCAAACAGTATTAGCATACAGGTGGAGCTGGATGCATCAGAGACAGGCAGACACCAATAAAACGTTTAATTTTTATGCACTTGCATTGAATACATAAAGCTAAACTCTGGTTAATTAGGCTGCAAACATCAAGTTATCCTTCTCTCTGCTGGGAAAATCTCTCTGATTACTGGTATTTCTGACAGTTTCTTTGGAGTAAGGTTTTATTTTTTCCTAATAGTACACAGAGGCAAACTTTAGAGAGATATTTGAAAGTACAAAATAAAACTATTTAAAGTTCAATTAGGAGATTTAAGTATGAAGAAAACTGTATCATATGGTAGAGCATTTATTTGTTTAAATGGGAAAGTAAAGAAAAAAAATCAGAACCGTCTCATTCTATTTATCTTCAAGTTCTCATGCCTTTTCTATCAGATCACCTCTTGTTCTCCTTCACTACCCCTCACTCTTCCACAGCCTGTCACTCATTCGTATTTATGATCTCCAAGCTATCATCCTCTCTGATTTTGTGATGCTCACAGATTCATCCTTCCCTCCCTAACCTCACTCCCCCCTGTTATCACTGTGGTCTCTAATTTCAGCTATATCCTTCCCTTCTTTGCCCCTCTTTCATATTATTCTGTCTGCTCTTCTGCACCTTAAACTAACCCAAGCATTCATCATCTGTGTTTCTGTCTCCATCTACTGAAGGGAACCAAGAGATGTCCCAGTCTTCCCTCTCTGTCCTTTTATCCTTTTTTTCCTTACTTTTCTTAAAAGAAAACATATAAGACTTTTGCTCCTAATTCCTACATCTTTCACAACCTCTAATTTTCCTTCAAACTTTTTTTCTACTGATTTAGCTATGTTTGGCTTTACAAGTTTTCAATTCCTTCAATTCCTTCAATTCTTCAGATTTTATTTTTATTCTATCCCTAGCCTTTCTTCTTCTGCAGCTCCATCATTACTCTTAAATCTCAAATCTCCATTTCCAAAATTTTCCTTCTATTTCTTACTGGCTCTCAATTTCTCCCATTATCAGATTCTCTACTCTGTGTACACATTTTCTCTCTAGTCTCTTTACATTCCAAATTTTAATCAAATGTTTCCTCCAGTACCTGTCATTCATAATGCAAAACATAGTTCTGAATCCTTTCTTCTGCAAAGACTCCCTTTCAGACTCACTTGCCTAATGCATTAAATCCCCCACCCCCCGCCCCGGTGGTTTTTTGTTCTTCAGCATAGGTCAGATTGTTCCAAAAGTACCCTCCTATTTTTCATCACATCAATTACATTATCCCATTAGTTGTCTTCACACACCTGAAATGCTTGCTAATGAACAACCATCTTATTCCTTTAATAATTTTTATACATATTAATGGAAAATATTATTATTGTGTGTAAGTACCCTAGCACAGATCAAAGTTACGTTGTGCCCAATGCTGCACATGCACTCAGGAAGAAGAACATAAATGCAACATCTCAGCTTTTTGCAGATTAGATCAGATCTACCAGATTTCCTCACATCCACATTATCATTCCCCAGCACTGTCCTCTGGAATAAGCTCACAACTGAATAGAGAAATATTTCACTATTTGATTATCTTTTCAGTTTTTAAAAAGGTGCTTCAGCTAGCTCCCTCCATCTTTTCTCAGCAGTCCCTGCAATGCTTCATCTCTTTTGAATGGAACTTAGCACATAGTACTTCAGGGCTTCACCACCAAAGGGAAACTTCTTGGACAAAATCTGTACTCTTCCTTGTAAAAACAAACAACTCCTTCACAATCCGAACAGCTTTCTCAAACCTTCTTGCTCATAGTGCCTTTAGTGCCCATTGCAAGCTGTTGCACAGCTACAGTGACTTCTTGCTCTTGATTCATGACTGCCCACATTTTACCAGCATGAGTATTTTATTCACTCTCATTAAATAACTTTGCTCTTGTTATTGTTGTTGTTATGGTAAGCTGTAAAGTTATAAAACAGATGTGCAAATTTGTTTTGGTTAAGCCTAGTAGATTCCCGTCAACTTCCCCCACAGTGCAACCCATGCCAAGGCAACACCGTTTCTTCCAGAAGGCCTCTCACCAGTGGGAATCCCACAAGAGCCGTTTTTTTTTCCTCCCTCAACACCAAAAGAGGTAACTCATAAGTGCTAGGCAGTTCAAAGCCTTCTGAATTCCAGACTGACTTACAAAATAGAAAGTAACCATTATCAAGGAAAAAATAGCAATTGCTGGCTTATGTTACTGGACAATAAAGATGTTATGACCTGAATTTTCCTGTTTTCTTATTCCTTTTTGAACTTTTGGGAAAAATCCCAATAATTGGAACAGTTTCCAGTTTAGAAAGCTTTGTGCCTAACAGCTCAGAAGAGAAGAAGTCTGGAATCATATCTGCCCACCAATACTGTGTAGATGTTCCCAAAGGCCACAGAAAAGGAACATTGTTATCACTCTAGATAGAAAAGTGAACATTTTCAGTCTATCGCCTGCCTATCATCAGGGACATTTTCATCTCCTTTGTTTCTAATTACACTCTCCATGCTCCTTTCCACATTGCTGAACTGTCTTTCACAATATCTGCTGTTCATATTATCTTCCTCCTTTATATTTCAGCATCTATAAGTTTTCCCTCTTTCTAGCTTCCCCTCACAGACCAGAGAATGCGGTGCCATGCTTTTATCATTTGTTTAAAACGGGACATGCCTTAGTGTTCAGGTGCTATTCAATGCCAGCTTTTTGTAAATATTAAGAGTTTAGCAGTAGCCACTGCAATTTGTGCCAGCATTACTGGCATGCTCAGTGGGCAATTTCAGTTCGTATGTATAAAGCCAAGGAGTCACAACACTGATTATGACATTTTATCCCTGGTAGTGGACATTTTAAATCTCAGAGAGTTTCAGATTTTACATGTGGGAAAATTTGAATTTGCGTAACTGATGTTAGAATGGGGGCACACAAAAGCTCATCTTCAGTGCAATATAAACTGGCAAGGCAAGAGACCTGTAGACAGGACTATGTTGACACTGATGATTTGTTTACTTTGTTTTCCTATTTAAACAGAAATGTTTCCTCATTAGTATTATAAGGAAGGGAGGGCAAAACCTCTTCAAATACCTAAACTTATACTTACTGCTCTTTTCTGGAAGGGAGTATATATTTATTTAATAAATATGCTGAGTACAGCACAGCATTCAATTCCTATAAATTAAATGCTGTAGGAAGCTGGAGGGCTTCTCTCCTGAGATTTTTAATAAATATCCGCAGGTCTGAATTTTCTTATTTATTTTTAATTAAGGGAACATTACCAAAAGTGAAGTAAAAATCCAAAACAGCAAACATAACATTTTCCTTTATTTACCTATTAAAAAAAAAAAAAGAATTTAGGAGTGACATTGCTCAACACATCTCTGAACTCTGAAATAAATGTTTTATCTTTGCATCCAGCCTAACAAAGACATACATATTTCCTTCTAGAGTCTACATTCAATCTGAAGAGGTTGCTCAGTTCAGAAACAAATGAATGAAAAAAACTTTACCTTGGGCATTCACCAGACCTGCATGTATTTCCACGGATCTAGGGAGAGCATTATGACACTTACACAAGAGAAAGATCTTTTTTCAAAATATTCTCCACCATCCATTCTCACACCTTAATACAGAAAGTTATAATTGCTCAAGGGATAGCTGCATGCATATTATTGGCAGTCTTCTAATGTAGCTGTGGTATGATGATGGTTAGTGCCCCAAGTTCAGAAATTATGTACAGGCAGAGATATGACAGAGCAAGGATGACAGCTGATACTGGCAGATTTCAAAAAAGTCACAGCTTGATGGTACTTTGAGTAATAGGTGATTTAGAAGGAAAACAGTCCTGATCAAATCACAATAAACAAATACAGACACTTTCATGGCCAGAATAGATACCTCCTCAGGCCTTGGAAGGAAATCTATCTAAATCTTAATCTTTAAGAGTAATTTTTAAAAGTGCATCTGCTGTGTCAGTATCCTTAGCTTGCAAATCTTGCAGACTAGTCTTTCATTACATTTTCTGAAGGAACTATCACAGGACACTTCTGAAAATGGCAAATGTTTACTATACATTTAATTGAAAACTATGTAAGCAAAGCTTGAATCAGTGTTATTAATAATCACTTGTGGTAGTTCATAAATTTTAAATTATGAATGAAACTTGCAGTCAAGTGTCTTTATTTAGGGAAAAGGTAATCGCAGGGTAAAAGAGAAAAACTTTTCTGCATTTTCTCCATTTCCCTACCTTCATATATCAAAGGTTAATTCTTTTATGTCATCATCTCATTTTTGAGTGGGTTTTCAAAAGTCAGCCGGGACCTGAAAAGATCTGCAATAGAACTAGCCACTTCTGGAAGTAAATTAGAGGGGGAAAAAAGAAGGTTATTGAAGACTTTTTCAGCCATGCAAAGGATTTAGCAAAAGAAAGTTTTGAGTTTTGGGAAGATATGGAAGATGTCTTGTGAAAGATACAGACAAGACAGAAGGATAGAGTCATAATATTGTTTCAGTGTAGTAATTACACTATCTGTTAGGGGGGAGAGCCATCCATCACATCTGAAACACCTCGTGCCTAACTCATGATTTAAGTCTGTTCTGTGTCGTCCCAGAGGGATCTTAGCTCTCTGCTGTTTGGGGTGCACTGAAAGTCATAAGGCATAATCCAACTCCAAAGTCCCATGAAGACTTTCTGCTTTTGCATAACAAATTGTCTCTTGGTTTATATCGTACCCCTAAGCTTTTGCTCAAGAATTCAGTGGTTCCTGGTCTCTTGGCAAATG
The DNA here is from genome assembly GCF_035582795.1 of Mycteria americana. Taxonomy (NCBI): domain Eukaryota; kingdom Metazoa; phylum Chordata; class Aves; order Ciconiiformes; family Ciconiidae; genus Mycteria; species Mycteria americana. The sequence continues at coordinate 141,264,269 of NC_134366.1, read as the reverse complement.
TCAAAGTACAATGAGTCTGAAGGGGGAAGAGGACTGCATTTTCCTGATATGCCTTAATATCCAAATCAAGGCCACACTTTGTAGGCATGTCTAACACCTGATTAGGGCCAGAATGAGTCCAGAAGAGTTTCTCCAAGAAGAACAGAAAAGCTCTTGAATGGCAAAATCCACATGTAAGGGAACAATAATATTTTCTGTGACCCTGGAATGCTCTTTTCACAAGAGGAGTGATTCCCTGGACTTCTGCAGCTGTGAAGAAAGCATTTCAGAAAAAGAGAAATTCCTGTCATTTCTAAAATCAAGAAATACAAAGTCACAATACAGAACACATTGCATTAACATCATCAGTGTAGGACCCTGTTTTTCTCTGCCACAAAATTTTAGTTTATATTCCCCAAATACCATTTTAATACCTTGAAAATAGACCTTAAGCATTTTCAGTGGATAATTGAGCCATGTGTGTATTTTAGGACAAATATTGGGAAAAGTCATGTTCAATACCAATGTCTATACCATTTAAACAATGAAAGCATCAGGTAAGTAACAACATTTGGACAGCAAGTCAATATGACTATGAAAGGTCTCCAATAATGAGCAAACTCAGACCAATACACTGTTTGAGTATTTGGCCTTCCTATTGACAAAGGTTGCTTTCAATCACACAGTATCTATTACCATATCAATCATCACTCTAAAAGAATACAATATGATCATTGACGAAGACATCACTTAAGCAGAGAAACTAGAGGTTCTATAAAAGCAAATAATGAAACTTTGGTTGATCACAGCATGAAAATTAGACCTAATCCTTAATCATTCCTATTTTGTAAAGCAAACAAATTGAAGCTAAAAATGTTAACTCTATTTCTTGTTCAGGAACTTAAAATATATGGAAATTGATATCACATTCTTAATTATTAAACATAATGCAATCCAATACTTTGTTTGCTACACAAATTAAGATATGGAATTGAACTGATGAAAATGATTTACGTGCAGGATTAAAATATTGGCAGCTTTATAGAGTGAAATGTCACTATACTGCTGTACCTTCAAGTTTTACATTTCCTCCTTTGAATCCCTGTCAGCCTTCATGAACACTGGAGAGTTTAATCAATGCTTGCAGTAGCCATAACATAACACTGAATATTTTACCTGTGTAATAATCAAAGTGCTGTTTAGTACAAGTCAAAAACAGAAATAACAAACATATATATTGCAATTGGCAGGCTTACATTTTAAATTGCATTAAAATTAAATTCTCACACATTTCTATGATTCCTTTCTCTTCATGAAAGCAACCTGTATTTTACAACAGCTCAATGTACCCTAAGGCAATCAAATTGTATTTAGGAAGACTCAGAGGTCATAAAATTCAAAGACTTATGAGTTCATGTATTTGAATCACTTTTTAATTCATATGATACAAAACACTTGTGAAACAAGCATTTTATTTTCTTTATGTACTCCAAAGGGTGGAATTCAGATTGTAATTTTTGCTATGTTGTTTCAAGATAGTCAATATAAAAAATAATGTCAAGACTGGAAAGGGAAGAAAAGACTATCATCCTGGTATTATAGCAGTCTGCTTTCCTTATAAAACAACTTTGTGTGAAGTTAAAATATAGTCAAAAATGAGGAAATAAAGACAGCGGCATCACATGAAGTTTAGGAAATTAAATAGAAAATTCAAGTAGATTGCTATAAAGGTTGTCAAACACATGGAACTTAGTTCCAAAGTTTCAGATCAAAGCCACTAGTACAATTAATTTAAAAAATAGCTAAAGTTTTTTATAGAAAAAGAAAAAAAGGATATTTTACCATAATGTCACAAAGCAGAGAAGAAAGGCTAACACAAATTTGAAATCCACTAGAAAGAGTTAGTGTTTAAAAAGTTTTAATTACCATTCTTTATTTTATTTGAGTAAACAAAGTTAGATTTTCCACCAACTTTCCAAAAGAGATCAACATATAAAATAGTCCCAATACCTGTAAATTATAAACCACTTAAATAACATCACAAGGAAGGGATATAAATATTAATTTTGGTTTAAAAGTTCCTAATTTATATTAAAAAGTATCCCCCTCTGGATATTTTAATAAACAGGTGCAGTGCAAGAAATGCATCATGTCATAGATATATATTTGAAAATACAAAGAAAAAAACCCACTGGTACTATCAATGACATTCTTTGTTGTATTATCCCTTCAGCACTGGTCTAGATCTATTAAATATCTATTGGATTAATATTTTAAGCGGTACTTTGCCTAGATGTATGCTACAAGCACATAGAAATTTAAGAATATAGAAAGTTCTCTGGTCCACCTAGTGAATCCCCTTGTTGCTATAACACTCAGCAGGAAAGCCTGATTTTTCCAGCAGGTGTATCTGGATATATCAAATGTTTAATCCACCTGTGCAAGACAGCCAATTTCAGAGCATTTATTCATGGCAGTGGTTTGCTTTACTGTCTCCAATTCTATGTTTGATCACATACAGAGTGGCAGTTTTATAATATAAAAATATGCAATACTTCAAAAAGGTTCATTAAGCTAACCTCTGTTACGAAGGTGATTTACATTTACTGTACTTCAGGCCATCGCAGGTGCCATCGTTTTAGGCAAACATGAATTGAAAGCTGCAGTCTTTACCTCAACTTGATCTTCATTTTTCTCACAGCCAGCATTCAACAGGGCTGACTGGGCAGAAGAAGGAATGACTCCACCGCATGTCGTTCCCTGTCTCGAGTCGCAACAGGCAGACTAACATCAAGCGTTTCCCCTCCATCCTCTGCAGTCACACACTGGCGAAAGGCAGTTCCGAGTTTCAGCATTTGGGTTCTGTTTCTTGCACCCTTTAAGTTTAAGACAAATTAAGCCAAATCTTTTTCAGGATCTTTAGCCTGCACTTTTACTGTGATTCATATAACAACGGCCGCTCCCCATGGATTTCCTATAGATGACTCTGTTTAGCCATACGAGGTATATCTCAAATGGAACCTCCTTCCCAATACATTTGTGTTTGTAGCTCTGGTCCCATCCAGCTTTGAGAAGACAAACAACAGCAACAGCAGTGAGGGCAAAAAGAATGGTTTACCTCCATTTTGAAGATGGGCAAAAGCTGGAGATGAAGGATGCTTTTTTATTTTTTGCCCCCATCATACTATATGTTGCACCTGGAGTAACAGCATGTTTTTTCCCAGTAACATGCCAGGAATGCAGCTGGGATTTCAGAACCTAGGACAAAAGTGCAAAGCATGTTTTTCCCTGTTGCAACCCAAGCTGAAACAGTTTAAAGCAACATCGCTACCTATATTTCCACTTGTGTTCTGCTGACTGAGGATCTGGACTTTAGTTTCCAAAATTACCTTAGAGTTTGTGTAAAAGGAAATAAGTAATTTCTCTTTAAAGAGATGATTTTTAATGCAGTAGAGGTTTATTTGTACCATTTCCATAACATTTACAGCCCTGGCACATTATTCCAAAAGGAAAGTTAAGGGCCATGTATGGACAAGGTGCTGCAGAGGAAGGTACGGAAGTAATCATTGATAGATAAAGCTACTGATGGAGGCTGAGCAGCTTGAGGAAAGTTACAGCAGTATTACAGGGTTTTGTGATTAGTATATTAATGTAACATGAGTTCTGAGGAAGTCAGTGTTACCAGAAGATGGTTGCTGCTTAGTAAAAAGCACTGCATGGTACCAGCTGAAACAGAGTCGAGTGCTGGATAGGCGATCAGGATCTGGAGACCAGTGAGAGCAATGTAGCCTGTGCCTCTCATTACACTGAGTAGAAATGGCTGGACCAGAGCAAAGGGGCAAATCAACAACTGTACTAGAGTGGGTAAGGAAAGTTACAGGGCATCACTAATGTTATTTCCAGTGCCCTCCACAAGTGATGGACATGCTGTGAGCATGTCCTGTGTCCTGTTCCACTTCTGCCCATTCTGCCCTTTGCCTGGCAGCTGGATGATAGCTCCTCAAGACTTCATCTCCCACCAGTGACAGTGTTTTTCGTTGCATCAAAACTTCTGACTTGTATTCCCTACCCACTTGAGTCCATCATATTTTCCACTCCCCTCTTGGAAAAGAGGCAATCTTTCCTTTATCAGCCTTCTCTAAAATAAGGAGCCGTTTACAAAATATATGGCCATGGTACTTCACAACCTGCCAAGACTTCAATATGCTATTGACATTACAAACCAATCCAATTTCAGGTATTTCTTTACTACAACTTGCCAGAAAATAATTTTGTTAGAATGTCTATTAAAATAGCCCCTTCCATCAAAGTTTTATTGTAATCCTCTGATTGGTCCAGCTTTTTACTAGGGTAACGTAGATTGTATCAACATCTTGCCAGACAAGTATGACCTGGTTGTTTTAAATGGGCATTTCACTTTTGCCCCCACTTATTCAGAACAGGACATATAATTTACTACAACTGACATGGAGATTCTTTGATGTCTTTTTATAATCCCAAAACGCTGTGAACTTACAACAGCGAGTGGGCTTAGCCGTGTGACTTCCATTAAAATCAATGAGACTCTCATGGCATGAAATCCCACACAACCATCGAAAATTAATTATTTAGAATAATAACACATTTCTCTTTCCATCTAAGCATTGCAAACATCCTTTCCAAGATTAATTAATTATGGTTCAAAAGATGCACAGTACTAATGAGGCAGGCAGTTTATACCTATTTTTATATTTGTCTATACAGAGAAAAAGCCAGACAATTCTAGGTCTGTTTAAGGAAATTTCAAAGAAACTCCCTTTGCTGGGAGTTTCACTGGTTTTGATGAACTGCTGCTAGAACCATTGGAAACTGTAGTGTAAAAGTACTGCAGAGTCTTATAGACATTTTTCTCCAAAGCACAAGAGTTAAGGGATAAAAAGTGCATCTCTCTAAAATTTATCTAGGGCTAGGACTCTTTTAAGATTGTCTTTTCCACAGCACACAAACCCAAAGTGACCTAAGGAAAGTCACAGTGAGTTTGTGGTCAAGTCTGAAACAGAATCCACTAGTCTCCCCAGATTCCCACTCTCAATATTAAAAGGTAGTCCTTCCCTTCGTACACACCATTATCAGTTCAGATTTGTCAGGTCAGTCCCAGACTTCAGATCTGCCTTTTGCCATTCTCCATCTTTGACTGTCAGCTAAAATACAGCACTACCTTTGGGTAGGTTTTTTGAAACTCAAAATAATTTTGTATTGAGTATTGCCTGACTGAAACACTAAACTATAAGGTGTGTACTCATGGAAATAATATTGATTTCACCCTTTGATTTGTGTAGACACCCTGTATGCAAGTAATTCTGGCTTTATAAGTGTACAAATTTTTAGGTGTCTGGTTCCCAGTTCTAGCCACCTGAAAAATCTCTGTATAGTCTCCAGAGAAAATTATGCACTGAATTAGGATTGAGAGTCAAAACAACCAGAGCAGGGCCAGGCTAAATGATAGAAAATATTGAGGAGAGCTGAATCTGAAACCCCAATTCACCCATGGATTTAGCACTTCTGGCTAGATGCCTAACCCTAAGCCAGGCGTCACTGTCCACATTTTCCCTTCATGAATGGATGATTGGCTTTTTCTTTTGAAACGCAGGTGGAGGGAAATGTGAAGGTGACAACAATATATAGTTTCTGACAGCTGTTTAATGGAAAACACATAAACAGTCCTAGGAAGTATGGGATCTCCCAAAGAACAGTGTCCTATTAACTACAGGAGCAACAGCACTTCCTCTGGAGTTTGCCCTTTCAGGGCCCTGGAGCCCCACATTCATTTTCTTCTTTTATTCACAAGTGACTCCTTTTCAAATGAATGCCAGAAAAATGGTCCTATTCAAGGTTATTTTGTTATTATGGTGTCACTTTAAGAAGGTAAGAGATGATGGTTTATGCCTTCTCAAGCTGAAGAGGACCTAGAACCTATGTTACCCACTTCTTGTACCTGAAACCTGATTATTAGTTACTCAGAAGGTGAGGTCTTGCACTCCATCAAATGCTTTTGAATGACAACAGCTGTGATTCTTTAGTTTCGTGTTGAAGTCTGGGTAAAACATTAGACCGTGCCTAATAAACCAGAGTCATAAGGGGACATAGTCCCCCAGACACCTCATCTGTAAATGCCAAATAGACTTAAGTATTGAGAAGGCTGCAGTTTTCTGAAGGTATGCAATAATCATTTCCTGTGTGCCCAGGATAATTATATTAGCTAAAAAAAAAGTCTCCAGGTGGCTTATGACAGTTTCTGAAACTTGTCTTTCACTTGTCTCTGCCTTGTTTGCCTTCTGCCTTTCAGTGGGACAAGATAGCAGCAGTCAGTGAATCAGGTTCCCATTGTGACAGGCAACCTGTCCTTTAGTGCCTGCAGAAGCTGAGCACTGTGGATATATCAGAAACATAAATAATATCTTGACTCTCTGGAGACCACAGCTCCTAGTTCCTACAAAATTCAGATGTATTTCCTTGCTGGTGGAGGGTACCCCACATATTTTTCCTTGCTTTCATTGTATCAATACTTATATTTCACTTTAACACTAATCTACGTGCCTAAGACCTCTACTCAAAAACTCTCAGACAGGGAGTTTCTAGCAGAGTAAAACACAGAACTCATGTACCAAAGTCAAGTTAGTCTCAACATCTAGTGCTTAATCCTTCTTCAGCCACCAATATGAATCTCTGTAGAGTTCTCCTGATTGATTTTCTATTCTCCTTTTGCTCTCCTTATAACCCTCCACTCTTTTTATATCATTTGCAAATGTCTGCTCTCCATTCCAGGTCAGCTTCCTCAGAGATGGCTGGGCAACATTTTCACGCTGCTTCCTAACTTGAAAAAGATCTTACACTGGGAGTAGCCTCCATTCCAATTACTTTCTAAAAAAAAGGGAATCCTTAGATTTTCTCACAGTGTGGACTGTGCTTTAGTTCAGATGTAAAGAAGGGACAACAGTAACAGAAAGACATAATTCCTTTTTATTGTCACCAGAATAAGTTTGCCCATCCTTTAGAAATTAGACAAATAATTCAAAACGCATATACTACAGTAATTTAAGCAAGTTATTATATTAACGCTTAACTACAAAACCAACAAGCTGCGCAATTTTTGATTAAACATCCTCTCCTAGAGTAAAAAGGAATTCCAGTTAGCACTTTGGAAAGGCATTAAGTCTGTGACAAAGAAGTCACATTCTAAAATGGCAGTCTCGCTTTGTTCTGGCAAATAAACAGTAGTGTCACTAGGGGCTGGCAAAAACCTCAGCTTGTCTTAAGCATTACAGTATTTACCTCTGCAGCTACCTAAGCGTACTTGCAAATCAGGGAGTTGGTGATGCAAGGCCTGAGATTATCTTTCACTTGCAGTTGCAAAGCCAGAAACACAAATTACACCTGCATAAACAAAGGCTAAGCTTCAGAAGGCTGTGGAAAGAACTTGCCAGCAATATGATATGCTTTTGTCTCTACTCATGCTTCTGTGCCTAAGAACATATTGTGCATTCACAACAGACTAACTTAAAGGCAGTGCATCACTCTAAATTTCAAATCTCTATTTTAGTATCAGTTTAAGTCACAAACATAACATTAAACTTTTTTTGTATCTGACTTATTAGATTTAGAGTGTTGGTGCACCAGTTCAAGGTAACTAAATAGCTTTATTATATCAGCAATAGCCTTGCAAGATATCCTCATTGTATTCTGAAGGACTTAATTTAAGAGAAGATACTGTGAAACGTTCTATTTTTTTCTATTTTAGAGAGCCATAATCAGATAAATAGTGAGGAGACACAAAAGGAGAACTCTAAGATCCTACGGGAACAAGAGCAGGAGCCATACCCTTAATCTAATGGGATATATTTCAGTATAGTGCACAAAAAAATAGGTATTCTCTCTGTATTAACAATACAGCAATCTCAGGAGCACTTGTCCATGTAACATGCTGAATATTTATCCCTATTTGTCAAGATATTTTAAACAGTATATTGTTATTACAAATGTTCATAGCAGTTTGTCAAATAAAAGAGGAACAATCTTCTAAATGAACCCCCTTTGAATCAAACTTTTTAAATGCCATATCCTATCTTCAATGGAAGCACAAGCTCCACTTTAATAACTAGTATTAAGTGATAGCACGTAGACCACGACAAAAACAAAAGAAGCAAAACTTCCACTATTTCCATTTTATGGGCTTGTTAAACAGAGACTAAAAACACCATTTTGTTGTTGCTAGATTCAGAAACCTCACAGCTCTAGGTGCAAAATGAGAGGAAGCTGCTCTGCAATTGAAAATGAACAATAGATTTAAATAGCACTGAAGGCATGAAAATAGCTGGCTGCAAGCCCAGAATCTATAAATAGTACCAAACTTGTTCATCATAACTCCACTGACGATGACAACATCATCAGGAAATGAAAACAGAAAAAGCAGAAAAGGAATAAAAGCAATGGACCTCAGGAATGAACGGCCAAGCTTTTCCAGAGCAGCTACTCAAGTTAGACAGCAATGCTAGGGTGGGAAAGCAGCAATGACAACTAATAATGCCATAAGTCCTGCTACATAACGATGCCAGGCAAGGAGGAAGGAAAAATAAAAGGAACCAGTCCACTGTCGAATTAGTGTTATTGATGCAGATTCCTAATTTTTATGGGAATGGTGAAATGTAATGTTTATCATTTGTCTTGAGCATGATGAATACAGTATGTGATTTATACAAACAAAACCTTTCACTGAGCACAGAAGTTATGACATACCCTTCCTTCCCTTTTCCATGTAAATCCCTTTAACTTTTAAACAAAACCAGAAATAGCATCAATAATACATAGTATTTTTTTATTTTTAGGCTTTCTTCATCGAGCTTAAGAACACAGAACTACAAACTCTGTGGAACAATGTGATCATTAACATGAATAAAAATAACCCAAAATTATAGTAATCTATATGGAAATGACTGAATGCTGAGAAAAATCTTCTTTTGTAAAAATACAATATAACTGAAAGAAGACCTAGAGGAAAAAATTAAATTTATATAGATGGAAGACAGAGTACATAAAATATGTTCAAAATAAAACAAAACAAAAACAGGTGCCAGTGCTATGATAGTCAGATCAGATCTCAAATCCGGAGAGGGAGAATGATGACTTATCATATACGCTCATAAATTTGAGCAGGTGATTCCATTTTCTATCATTCCCAGTTGATTTCTGAAATCCTTGCTCCCTTTGATTAGAAACTTATTCTACAATAATTTATGTGAGGCTATTTTCAAAGTGAGACTTTGCTTAACATGAGAAAAGGTGACAGATTCTTGATGTCAGTATTCAAAGCCACATGGGTCGAACGATTGAAAACCTGCCCACACCAAATCCTCCTCCTATGGAAAAAAACCAGACAAGCAAACCCCAAACCAGAAAGCAAGTACACACAGTCCCAAAAGAATGCTCTTTCCCCATCACTCTGAGCACCCACCCCTTTACCCCAGCACTTAAAGGCATGGTGTTTGCCTGGCAGGGTCTGCAGTTTGCAAGACACCTACCGAAGGGCTAAGCGGGTGTTGGTGATTTGCGAAGGCTGTCTTCTGTCCCGGGCACACATGCATACATGCCTCCTCACCCGGTTTGGAGAAGGTAAAAATGACAGATTGTGAGGGGCAAGCTAAGGTAAAAACTAAGCAGATTTGTGGTAAGAAACTCAGGACCTGCCAACCTTTTCCGACAGTTGAGATTACCTAATTGGTACAGATCCTTGTTAATTAACCCACTCCATCAAGAGGCAGGGGTTTTGGCTTTATAGAGGACCTACTTTGGATTGGAAAAAGCTGAAAGAGCATGTACACAGACACAGTCTTTCAAAATAAAATTACAAAATTATTTAGATATAATTTCAGAAGACCCATTACTATCAACCATGCCACTATTTTGTGACACATTAACGAAAGAGACTTTTGGATAAGATGTAGACATTATACTCTCAAGGAACTTTTTGTCCCACATGCCTTTGCTTTGAAGTTGATCGTCTCTTACTGGGATTTTCCCTAGGCCAGGAAAAAAAGCCTTTTGGCCTGAAAGTATCAGAGAGCCTCAGGAGAGATGTGCATTGTAACGTGGTATCAGTTTTACAAAGCTATTTAAATTAAAACCCAAATTAAATGTCCAATGAAAAAATACAAAACATTGGGTAACACACAACATTTGAAATACCCTTCCTTATTTATTTTAAATAATAACTGCATTAATAAAAATTGAGATATGATCCAACAAACTACTTTAAATGAAATTTAAAATACTGATGCCATGTGTATACAAATGTAGTGGAGTGAAATTTGACTTCACCAGGTGAGGTGAAGAGGCCCAGATTTCCTGGCCTAACAGCAGAATTCATGATAAAAACATAATAAAATGGAGTGAGAAGCATATTTATGTTTCTGAATTTCTGGAGGCAGTGGCACAGTTTCACTCCTGGTCCAGTACAGAGTGCTCAAAGAGCTGTTCTAAGTAATAACTAAAGCTGAAGAGGTTCAAATAGCTATTCTAGCTACTAGAAATCAGCTGAGCATGTGCACCACTTCTCCTGGTTGCCAGCAGCAGCTGAGGTAGCTTGGGGAAGTATCTTAAAGTCATTGCATATACCACTAGTGCCTGGGTAAAAAGTTTCATCAATGACTTGGGTTGTGGAGTATTCCTGAGGAAACAGAGAGTGGGTTAAAATAATAAAATGAGAGTGTGTGTCTAAACAGTTAGAAATACAAGTGCATTTTACTTTCAAAAATATTCTACAAAAATTTATTCTAAACATTACACATAAATACTTCATCTAAAGCAATTAACATAATATCTATCTAGTGCCACATTGTGAAAGCTAGAAATCTATATCTTGCTACCATCATTCCATCATTTATGGCAAAACAATGCTGCTACAATGCCCTAACAGCACTACAGTGTCATTAGGAGTATAAAGACTGCAAATATTTTCCAGGACATTGATCTACTTATGGTGAAAAAAAAAAAAGAGAACAGAAAATCTCTCAGTGTTCTGGTGTCAATTTGACTGAGCCAGACAATCCTTCAACTTTTAAGAAGACCAGTTTAGGAACCTTTAATTCTCTTCACCCCATAGAAATGATGGTGGCCTGCCAAAGAGGAACAGGTTTTGTGCTAAGACTCTGCTTAGACTATATTCCTCCTACCAGATTTTCCTGCCAGAGGCATCAGTAGGATTTGAAAGAGAGGGCTGTGGGCCACAGATAGAAATTCAATATTTTTGGGGAGAAAAAGATAAGCCCCAGGAGCTCTGTGTTTTACTGCTCTCTTCACTGTGGAGAGTGGCACTTGATGTGATCCTCACTGTTGAGCATGACACAATACATTTCAGAGCTGAAACTATTGGACTGTAGCTAGATTTTGCTTTAGGGTGGAAATAGGTAGTGTTCTAGAATCAAGAAAATACAAAAAATGATGGGGATGTTGAGTCCTCACAAAGCAAATAAACTAAACATAATACAATAGAGCTGGAGGCATGCTGCACTACCCCTACTTTATGTACACACACACACACACACACACACTTACTTTATTTATTTAATTTTGTTTAATATAAAATACAGAGCATTTCTTGGCATGCAGAGCCTTGTCACTAGTTTGTGAATTGCATTAAGTCATCTCACCTGGGGCTTAGTATTCACCCCATGTAGGCATGCAAACCAAATATTAAAAAAAAAAAGGCAAAAAAAGAAAAAGCCTGGAGCCTGTTTATATAATTTAGCATCCCATTCTGAACTGTAAAAATTCATAATCAGGTACTACTTTACAGTCAAGTTAATCATATCACATCATATCACTGATAGGTGCAGAAATAAAAACTGCTTAGCAGGTTTGGGGTAATCACACTCAGTGTGCCATGACTTCATGATTTCTTTTATAGGAAAGAAACACGCCTGCACACAGAAATGCACAGCTCCGAGCAGAAGTGCTGCAACTGTGTATGTTCCTTTTAGGTATGCACTGACTAGTTATTTGAACGGCTAAAAACATCTATAAATGGGGCTCAACAACATTGCCAATTGATTTAAAGGGAAGCATTTGTATACATTAAAAGATTCTCAAAAAGTCTGAGGTGAAAAAAGCCTCAGAAAAGGGAGGAAATAAAGATTATACAGAAATGTAAGTCTCTAAGGAAAAAAAGCAAGCACAGTAATGTGTTAATGTTACACACAGGACTGGCAAAAATACAGATAACTTTAACATATATGGAAGAAAGTGTTATTGAAAAAGCAGTTCTTTTCTCCTAAACGAAGAAGACGACAAAGTTCACCGTGGCATAAAAAAGTAGGATACGGAGCTCCATTTCAGAACTCCACAAATATTTGTAAAAAATTTCTGAGGTATTTGCCCAGCTGTCATGATGACTAAAAGGGAAAAATAACAGTCTAGAAATATTTGAAGGGAGTAAACACCAATGAGGAAGGAGTATAGTACCATTAGTATAATGGCAGTGGTTCTGTAGTTTAAATATAAGTAATGAGATGCTATTAAGATCTGGAAAATGTACGTTGACAATTCAGAAAAACTTCCTAACAATGGCATTGAAAGCCTTTGGAACAACAGCCTGGAAAGTGCTTGTCCTCTGGTCAGTTTGAGACTCTCTTCTTTCGTGCTAAGGTTGCTTTAAGTTGCACAGATCATTTCAGCTTCCAGTCAGTCCACCATCAGGAAAAAAAACAGAAAAAGAAAAGTGGCTTAGTGTCACCATTTCCATGTGTAGAAGCTGAAAAGTTTAAAAATTTGTGAAGCAGAGGAGTTAACCCAATGTCCCATCTCTTATATTTTACCTTTTACAATTTCTGCAACTGCATCAAGCTTAAATGTGCAGCTGAATCCAAAGTTTCAAAGCAGCATTCTTTGCAGATGAAACATTACCCTCTTTCTTTCTATGCCAGATTTCCATTCTGTTTTAACATTTAATTATGCTAGAAGTTGTTATTTCAAGAAGCTGTGGGTTTGAAACTGCTTTATTTATATAAAAATGATATTTGTCATAATTTTTCAAGAAGGCTATGTGCCCTACTCTTCTGACTAATTTTTCAATAGAGATGTGGCATAGTAACATTTTCTCCCTGATAAATATTTTTATTACCTTTATAAACACACTAAAACAGTTGTTGAAAATGGCAAAAATCAAACCAATTCTAGTGAATTATAACAAAGCTACACCATGGTAATAAAAAACATCTGCTGGCGATTCGTCATTTTTAGGAAAAGTTTATTGTCTAAAACACTAAGGGCCAAATTCAGAGACCACTGATTTCATAAAAGCCTGATATACGTTTCTTTCAAAAAGTCTAGGAAGGTAGCTGACACACAGCTTAAGGTATTAGAAATTATTTTTAAAGTTTTTCATTATTCCTTTATTCAATTTTCTTTTAATGGAGTTCAAGAGATGTCTTTGGGCTTGGACAAAGCCAGGCCCCAGTTTAATGGCACCAAGGGGAATCATGGAGATTTCAGCTTGTCACAGTTGTAAGATTAGAGTGGAGGAGAAGGCCACCAGCCCCACTTCTGAACTGAGGGGGGTGGAGGGCTGTCCTGGTGTCCTGGGCTGTCCTGGAATGCTCCCAAGCTGGTGGCAGGGGGTTAAAGACAGACATTGTCATTTTGGAGACAATTCAGTTAGACCATCTGCATAGTTGCCCAGAAAGTTTTTAAACTGGGAGACCTGGAATGAGATGTGAGTGTGCATCAGCCCTTCCTCTGAGCATCCCAGGAAGAGGAAAACCAGCCCTGTGTGTAGGGCCCTAATGGGACTATGGAAAGTCCAAGTCCCTGAGCTCAGCTTCTCTCAGGTTTGGCAAAGTCTTAGTCTGCATTTCAGTTGCAGGAAGGTCACATTCTCATTCTGATTCTGGGAAGTTAATACTGATGCCCATGTAATAAGAAATGAAGGACATGTAAGTTCTTGAACACCAAATCCTCAGCTCAGCATCCAGCTGTTGACAGTAAAAAAATTTCTATTTGAGAACATCAAGCAATATTTCACATATATATATATATCATGCAGCTGTGGATGTTTTGACCTGTTGGGGCTGATGCACTTAATGGCTGTTTTTTTGGTCAGGGAAGCACTGCTAGTTAGGAAGTCTTTCCAAGGGAAGGGTGACTTCACATACGCTGTGTCTCATATTCCTTAACACGTATGTCTCTGTTGGAGACAGAAGAATGGCTTAGGCATTTCTCCAGTGTGATGCCAGGACCTTTTTAAAATTTAATTGTTTAGGAAATCCATAAGATGTTCTTCATAGGTCATTCTTGATCCTGTTTTGATTTGTGACTTTACTACACAGAGATGTGGTGGGTTGGAACACTTTTGTTCTTTAATCTGCCCCAAATGAGGTACGGTTCCTTTTCACTACGAGGCAGTTACTTTACAGTCTTCTTTCTATCCAGCCTTTAGTACTGATTTGGACTGAGCCATAGCATACAATAAGTCATCAGCTTGAATTTAAGGCACCCCACTGCCTTCTGAGAGAAGCTCTGGCTTAAAAATTGAAGTTAAAAGACCAGTGAGAGCCCTTCAGCTAACCTCAGAAACACTGTATACATTGTGGTCAAATACTAATTAAACAGTAACTGAAGTACTAATTAAACAGTCACAGCTAGAGGCTTTGACATTCAGTTTCTTGTGTCTGTATTTTACTGGCATCATCATGGGTGGCAAAAACAAAACTACTCATAGGATCAGAGATTAAATACCTTTAATTTTGCTAGCTTATTGCTTGTTGATTCAGCTGCAATGGTGGCCATTAAAAAGCTACTATTCAGTCATGGCTAACACACAGCAGTACCTTGTATCTCAGAGAAACTGTACTGGGAGTGCTTCACATCAGCTCTGTTCATACTAGATATAAGCGATACTGCAGTGAAGAAATTACTTTCAAAGCTGATTCTTAGAGACAGGAGAGAAAGAGCTACAAACTTCCACCTAGCCTGGGAAGCAGAAACATCTCACAGACAGTGAAGTATCTGAACTAAGCAGCAGCTGAATCTGTGTGCCATCCCTACTTAAAAAAGCTGTCATTTCTGCTGGTAGAAATTCTCATGTACTTTTTTTTTTTTTTTGGATGGGGTGAGCTCTCTGAGCTTGACCAGTTTCAACATAAATAGGGTGCTACCCACTACCTTTTCTGTGGTTCATCCCCTGCATACACTAGATTCACCATGGATTTCAAGTGAGCTGAGATTTGATGAACCTGGCATGACTTTCAGACTGGAAGTGAAGGAAAGTGCTGATATTACTGAGGTTTGCATAACACTTTTCAATGTAAGCTGCTACAAATCCATGAGAACTGCTGTAGAGAATTTCAAGAGACACAAAGAAAACTGCCTAATGAAAAAGAGCTAGTAAACAAAGCCAAGCCAAACAATCGTAAAAACTCTGTGCATATTTTGTCTAGATACTTTCTGGTACTGTACATTTCCTGTTTTGACAATCATTTTAACTGCTACCATACATCAGTCCGAGGATATGACGATGCTACAAAAACCACTACAATATATCACTTTCAAGTAGTTCATTTTACTGAAAAATGCTATTGTATTGTTTCAGATGGAGTCCTTTTTAAGAAAATACATTTTCATGTACCATCTTTGTCATGAGCCAAATCCCTTAGTTTTTACTCAGATAAAACTTCCAATTAACTCTGTGTTAGTTTTGGCTAAAAAAAAAAATGACAAAATTGTTGGCTCTCTGCATGTAAAAATATTGATTTCTAACTTCTGAGCAAGTGGAAGAAATTTAACGGGTGTGGAGAGAGACCTTGATAAAACATAGGACAGAAATAAATTCAGTTTGAAAATGAAGATGCACCTACAGTACCTCTGTCATGTCTTATATCCATATCAACATTGCTCTAGAAAGTCGAGTGTTGGCAATTGACTAAAACTCAAGGAAAAACACTACCAAGTATTGACAATGGCCTCAGGAAAACTCCGATCCTTAAGATAGTAACATGCTAAGAAAAACTCATACTGAACAACAAATAAGATGATTAAGAATACAGAGCACATATAAACAAGAACAGCATTGAAAAACTGTAAAGCAGGAATTTAGATCTTTCACTTTACACATACAATCTCCAATTTCTAATTAAGCAGCTGAAAAGGAAAATTAATTGGAAAACACAAAAAGGAAGACCAGACACAATATTAAAGTGAACACTACCATAAAGACAACAACTATGAATTGGACTGGAAATGAAAAAGGAGGTGCTGGGCTACAAAAGCATTGTGGATAGGCTTCTGGTGATCTGGTGGAAGTTCTCATGTTCCTTGCTCTTTTATTTTAACTTCTTTAAAACAAGATTAAATGATCTGGAAACTTATGAATATATTTTCACTTCCTACCATTTAATACACTTGCAGTAGGACAAACAGAAGAAAATGTTATAATGAACTCAGAGATGATTATTTAAAATTTAGAATAACAGATCATTACGGACACCAATGGAAAAATTAATATTGCCACCTATTGGTGAAAATGTAGAAGGCCAAATAATTCCTAATAATTTGCATATCCCCAAGGAAGGTCCTGGCCTCTGTAAAATGACTGATAGTTATTGTTTTGATTTACCTGACACCAGCTAGTCCAGGGACTACACATAGTAATCTCTGTGAAAAAGTCAGCACTGCCATATTCCTTCCTATTACGACCAATGCCACTGGACCCATAAAGACTCAAACACATCCCCCCAAAAATAAGAAAGAAACAATTGTAACCGTCTGTTGTGCTATTGTGCAATATATTTAATAGCAGCACTTCTCTAACAACATTAAATCAAACTCTTTAACAATCTAACTCATTGGATAGCAGCAATTGTTTTATATTCACTCTCTTCTCAGCTTTATCTCGTTTTTCTTCCACATATCTCCTACCACACAAACCTTCCTTTGATATATTGATGCTCCTTTCCCTCCTCTTCTTCTTGCCTTTTCTTCCTTGTATTACATCCACTATTTCTCTTTTATATTTGATATTTATACTTCTCCTGTTTGTTCCCATTACCATCCATCTACCCATATATAACCACATGCATGTTCCTCCCCTCCTCCTCGCCTTAAACAATCTCTCTACAAAATGAGCAGTGACTTTATGATGCTCTTTCTTGGAAATTTGCCTTTCTGTTAAAGAAAAAACCTAACAGATGAAGTTGTTCTGCTTCTCCTGTTTCCTTCTTCCCCAATATATCTCTTCACATTGCTTAAACAAGTAGCAATGTCAAGAGATGATACACTTTGCCTTCTATTTTTGATAGAGTAGCATCTTCAGAAAGTCTGTTCTACACTTGGTAGTACATGGGTCAATACACAGCACTCTAGAGGAGTCAGCAAATCTATGGCCTGCCAAGCCCACTTTAAATTCCCACACCCCAGAGCAGTTAAGTTTTATCAGTCTTGAGAAATGGGGAACATTTTCCTTCTCTCTTTTTTTCTCCCCCTGCACACAGTAACATACCATCACCACAAAACCATACACAGTTATTTCTAAAATGTGTTTTTAAGTACTCAGATACCTTTAAAGGACACTTCATTTTGATTTTGATACATATTTACAAAAGAACTTGCCTGAAATTATTTGGACAAATTTTCTATTAAAGGCTGCCTCTCTAAAATAGTATCAGTCCTTTCAAGCTCCTCCCTCTCTTCCAAAAGCATAAGGAAATAGAAATGCCTTACAGAGTACCCTGAAGGTCTACAAAGATGGTTTTAATAAGTTCACAGCTGAAGGCACCTTCAGGGAAACTCTGCTGCCAGTCCTCCCTCTCAGATTTACAAGATATCAGCTCAAGTCCCTCAAATGCCTGCAGCTATTGTGAAAGTCTCATGCCATTTTGTTTTTTATAGGTAAAAAACATACCTTAAATTTGACAAGAAAAATCAATAGGCAGGCAGTGTAGCCTTGTGAGGACAGCAGCCATGTGCTCCCACCAACACACAATGTTTAATGAGAGGACTTTTTTCATTAACTTAGGCTTCTGGATAAACTCATGGTCTAGCTCCATAAAAAACCAAAACCATGCTATAATGTGAAATAACATGTAAAAATATAGAGCCTTCTAACAAACTTTCTGTATTTCTCAGGGCAGGAAAAACCTGAACTCACATAAGACATTTCAACACAAAGCAATGCAGTCTAACCCTGGGGAGGAGGAGGAGGAGCACAAGGGGCCTTGGTGTCCAATGACAGTCAATGAAGAAACTCTAATTTATCTTGAAAAATGCATTAATAAATAAAATAAGTATTTGTTTCAAGAGCCTGCCTCAATCCAGACTATATACAGGATACCTGACATTCCTAACCTGCAGCACAGGGAATGAGGATTTTCAAATTTCTGTGTTTAACAAAAAAATTATCCTCACTTGCAACAACACAAAGTTCGCTTTATCACACGGTTTCAAGAAACATTAGCAGAATATACTGTATACGTTGCTCCAGGCAAAAAGAAAGAACACCGCTACCATGACCCTGCTGATTGTAGGAAAGAAGGAAAAAACATCCCCACAGCTTTTACTAATCTTGTATCATTAATAACACTCATACTGGTATCGCTTCATATGTTATCTTAGATATATGTGGTGGATAGATTTCTCAGGAAGACGTGTGGTCAGCTTCACAGTGGCCACAGAATCAGACTGAAATTTCACATTCATGGTTTGGTTTGGGATGTCCCCCTGAGGGCAATACTATTTTCAAACAAGGTATTTCTTGGCAAAACTTCTTCCTTTCTTTAAAAATAAATGGTTACTTCACAAAGTATTTTTTTTTATGAATGGACTAACAGATACAAATTATGGTTATGGTTAAGAAGTCTGGAACAGCATCAAAGTTCCCTTACTACCTGAGGGGTAATAGTAACCCAGTCTGCTATTGGATCCCTCTCTCACAAGGAGGTGATCTGAAAGGAGCTGCATAATACATTGAATCAGAACTCTGTTATTTAAGATATAAATGGTAAAGTTACTCCCATATTATTTATGTGGTATTATTGGGGGGGCAGTAATATTTTAAAAATATCTTTTTACTATGTGATATCTTGTGTCAAAGAGGAAGATAAAATACGCAACAACACTGCAAAATAAAAGCATAAAAAGGGAGATTTTCCTGTAGCTTTCCAAGTGGTACGTAAGGTGAGCCACTTTTTACGCTGTTGCTCTTTTTTGGTTTTTTTTTCTGTCTTTATTTATTTTGCAGCACCTACCATAAGCCTTGTGGCTAAGGAGGACTCCAGTGAAGGCTCTAATCCTACATTCGGATTCATCCTTTTGGCCACTCAGCATTGCACAGACATTTGTTTATTAGTTCAGATCCTAATTTGGGGAAGAACAGAGCCAGAGCCCAGGTAATAAAACAGTGAAACCCAATAGAGATGGAAAGACAGAGCAAACATTTGCAGGAACCAGTAAAACATATGCCACTTTCAGACAGGCTAGTTTCAGGTAGGATGTTCTAGTCTTATGAATGATAATGAAGCAAACAGAGCTGTAGTTTGGGGAAAACAAACAAGGAAATAGAATATCAAAGCAGACAAATGTAGCAGAGCAAAAGTCTTAGACAGCTATCCAGTAAAAATAAAAGGTAGATAAAAAGGAAGACAGAGATTTATGCAAGTTCTTAATGGTGAGGACAAGAAGCTTTCTCTTCTTTATCCTTCAAAATGCACACAGTCGCATAGAACAGAGAGGAGAACTTAAGTGAAGCAAAGAGAAAACGTAGCAGACAGGCATGAGAAAGCATTTGAGCAAGTTTCAAAGTTACTGCAACCTATATTCTGCTTTCCCTAGTTCCCTGTGAACCCTAGCAGAAAGGAACAGAGTGCCAAGAATATTGTTACAAACCTTGGCTCTCCCCCTAACACACACTGGGGACTAGCAGTGGAGCTGACCAGTTTGCCAACATATGCCACCTTGAAATCAGTTGGAAAGTATTCCTCTGCAGAAAATATTTCTTAAGAGTCCTGTCCTTGATCCTTTAAAGCTCAAAATTCAGCATTATATCATAGAGAATAAACTTCATGGTTTTAGTCTGATGTTCCTTAAAAAAACAAAACCTTGGCCTTGCCAAGTTCTTGCAGATCAACATGAAAAAGGTAAAGGCAGGTAGCATTTAGTTGCTGCTATTAGCTGTAGGACTGCTGTTCTGCTAGTGCTTATCTCCAGTGTGCATGCCTGGGTGGGGGAGGGAGGGCGAAGCCAAATTTATGTGGATCTAGATGAGATGTTGTAGTCTCTCATGTTTTAAAATTGTCCTAGGATTCAAACACCTTAGTCTAAAAAGGAAGAACATACTCTCACCGCACTCCTTGCTTCACATCTCAAGGGAAGAAATGGCACTGTGTTTCCAGCAGCCTTAGATCATTGGAGGAATCTTTTGTTGTTGCTGTTCATTGCAAACAAAGCACTGAAGGCCATGTCATTATTAGTTTCCACATTCTTCTCAGCCTCCAAGCCTGAGAGCTTTTATAACATGGGTCTGATGCTTACAGTCTTAAGCCTTAAGAGAGAGGAGCAAAAGCAAACAGAAATGGGACGGAGAGTCTGGAAAGGAAAAACTGATTGTCTTTCTCCTTTTTTTACATCTGTCCTTGGCAGCTTTTCACTGGATGATTAAGTAAATAATGCACATTCTGTCTAGATGCAAGGTATGTGAAAAGAGAAGAGCACAGCGTATTCTGTATCTATGGTATATATCACAGAGTAAATTTACATGAGACTTTTTGATTCAAGCAGCAATTAGTTTCCTCCATTCTTTTTAGATTTATTCAGGTGAGTAGATGAGAAGGGCATAGGGGCCAGCAGTAACAAATGTGTCTAGGAAGCTCTGCTGACAAAGGAGAGCAACATTTATTGCTTTAAAAGGAATGCCTCCAGATCCTCAGACACCTAGATTCGGCTTCCTGGGGCATCAGATTCTGCCCACTTTCTTGTGTTCCTCCCTGTTTCAAAACAGAGAGAGAATTCCCCTCTTTCAAGATAGGGAATGCAGTTTCTAACACCAGTCTTCCTTTCCTGCACATCCTACCCAGAAAAAAAGAAAAAAGATAAAGAAGCAGAGCCATTAATGAATTTGTTGTATTTAATCACCAGATGAAATGCAATTAATACTTCTTTTTAGAAAAATAGAGGGAGAAAAAGAGAAACAACGAGAAAAATCCAACAAACTAATGACAGAACACACCCTCCCCCCAAAATACCCTTTGGTACTGCTGTGTGAGTTAAACTCTGGATTGTTTCCTAATTATTTCAGAAGTGGGAAAAGGGCTATCAAAGCAAACTTAATTTCCTTCAACTAGGAGCATATCAATGAATGAATATCTTCCTGATTAAAGGACTAGAGCTGATGTAAAAGATTAGTGTATTTAGCATAAAATCAGCTGTGGCCAGCTCTGGAAATTTCAGTGCTGCAACAGACTGTCTGTCTATCCCGTGTGCACTCAAAGTACATCTTCAGAATTGTTGATGGCACTATTACAGATAGAGGCACCCTGCGTAGTGCAGCTGGTATTGAGTGCCTCACTTTTTAATAGAGGCAGCTAGACAAGACCCCTAGATTGCACATCGACCCCTATAACTTGAAACTCCAAGGAGAAAGCTGACCAGACAAGCAGTTATGATGATCTATTCAAAGTGGTTGAATACTCTTTTTTTGTGTGGAATAAACGTATGTGAATGAACCTTTGCTGCCAATCCTACAGAGGCTGCAACCCCCTCCTACTGTTGTCACCTCCCTTCCTCCCTCCTCTTCCCTCTCTGTACTCCCATTAAAAGATAAATGGGGGGGGGGGGGGTGGTATAAAAAAAAAAAAGCTTCTGCTTAGTCTATTTCAGGTAGTTTGAGGGGAAAAATTCAAATATAGGTGCACCAATTGAATACTACTGTATGGCTTCTGGATGTGAGTGTGATGCATTTGTCTGCAAAACTTGAGAACTTCACCCATGCTAGTTGCTTGACACAAAGTGGGTTGAGAGGAGTATCCCTGAGAGAGATCAAGTCCACTTCACACTCAGAAAGCCTTTTTTTCACTAGCTCTGTTCTCTTAACTCCTCCTCTTGTTATACTTCAGTGTATTTTTCCTATTTCACCCTGTAGAAGTGACACTGAATGCAGATGAGCTGTTACTAAGTCAATGAAATAAACTAGCATTTACCAGATACTTTTAATGGTACCAAATACACTGGTAATGCTTTTCAGTATGACTTCAGGTATATCAGATTACTTCAAGGACTTTGGTAACTGCCACAACCAGAGTAGATATTTTTGTCCTGCTTTATTTTAGTATCTGTGACAAAATGTGCAACATTTCAGTTCTTTGTGGTTTCTTTTTTGCATATCATTTCTACTTTTTACTTGAATTTCTTTCAGCAATATCTTTACTTAACCATAATTAGTAAAATGTTTCAACACATTTATTTTCCCTAAAAATAAATTCTGAATTATGTGTAGAAATAAACAAAAGATCAAACCAAACCAAACCAAAAAAACCACCCACTTGTCATCCAACATATAAGTAGGAAAATAAAATCTAAAATCTAAGCAAAGATTACCAGGTCATTACAAAAATGTAGGTATGAATTAGGTACCTACGTATTTTAACTAGAACTGGGTTATTCTAATAATAAAATTATTTATTAATCATGCATTAAGCAAAACTATCAGCTGCAGTAGTAAACTACAGTGTCTTTCATCTCTTTGCAAAAAGATTGAAATTAATTAATCCTGCAACATTTCTAACTACAAACAGTTTGTATGCTGGAATGCAAGGCTTAAATCTAGTATTAATGAAATTTCATAAAATTCTATTTCCTTCTTGGCCTATTAGTCTCCTTGCCAGTCTAATTATGACATTTAATCTATATGATCATTATTAATCACTGGCCATTATACTTTTCCCTATAAATTCCTGTGGCTGGTTCACATTTACGAAAAAAATTCTGAACTTGGCTACAATACACAACTACAACTGGACTTATCTTAGAAAATCTATTTTAAGAACCCAATTATGGGACAATTCAGCAAGAGATTCTACTCATAAATTCAGCAGCCAAAGCCATCAACCCCTATATATCTTATACGGTCCATTGGATGATGGTTAAAAAATAAAGTGATGTCAGGGAGGGTATGACACATTGAACTGAGGACTTAAATCACTTTGGCTCTTCTGCACCTTTGTTGTCTGAACTGAACTTGGATAAGCTGCCTGTTCAGGACTCACAGTCAATTATCACTGATAATTTTTTCAGCTATAAAATGAATGTAGTACATATTGCAATTATTGAAACACTGAACCAAAGTGTCCTAATTGGCATCAATAATCATTTTGCCTTGGTAAAGACCTGTTAGAACAGTGCATTGCTGTATTAAATGTTTCAGAATTAAGTTACAGCATATTATCAAGACAATATGCATAGATGAAAAGTCAGAACATTTTCCTCAGAAAGCATCTTATTTAAGAGCCAGAGTTACGAAATTTGTCAATGCATGTGTTCATGTTGTCTTATTTCCACATCATTAAATACAGGCTGTAGCAGTAACTAGGAAACAAAGACTTTTTGTTCAAAATGCAAAAGGCACAAGAAATACAGGTACACATACATTTAAAGCTGTTACTTTATTAAAAATGGAGGGATTAGGCAGTGAATGGCTGGGCAGTACAATTCTCCTTTCCCCCCTCACCCCAAAATATCAAGCTCTGTATTGGGTCCAGCACAGGGTTAAATGGCATCATCTGATACAAACAATAAATCAGAGTTGGCTCTATTCAGTCTAATCTTCAGGTCTCAGCCCACCTCTGAATCATCTTGGTTTTTTTTCTGTAAGCAGAGATGAGATGTTTCTTAGTCTGCAAAGACTTATAGTCCCTTTTTCTCTTTATGGGCTAAAAGTTCCACTATCAAAATGTTGAGATTATTAATCAAGTTTTCCTCTAAGAGCTGACCCTTTCAGATTTAGTCAGTGCTGGACACTGATAATA